>NC_052327.1:30978984-31120144 GCF_016432855.1 Salvelinus namaycush
CAGGAAGTTTGCTCCAACTTGAGTTCTGTTTTACTCACAGATATAATTCAAACGGTTTTAGAAACTAGAGAGTGTTTTCTATCCAATAGTAATAATAATATGCATATTGTATGAGCAAGAATTGAGTACGAGGCAGTTTAATTTGGGAACGAAATTTTTACAAAGTGAAAACAGCACCCCCTATTGAGAAAAGGTTTTAACAAGAGCTGACAGTAATGTTTACTTCACAAACAGTCAGACCATGCCTAAATGGATTTGGAGAATGCTGCCCCCCCCCCCTCTCACATTCTCTCTCATTCTCTCTCTATTTTTCCTCTCTCACTCTCCACTTATCTCCCTTTATCTCGCCCTATTTCTGCCTCCTTCTCTTGCCCTCTTTCCCCAATCTCTCTCTACTGCAGCAAACTCTGTTACTCTTCCTACTGCGCAATACTGTGTGTGCATGTGTGTATGTGTGTGTGAGTATGTGTGTGTGTGTATGCCTGTGGCTGTATCAGGATAAGTCTGTTCAGATGGCATGCTGATATAGAAGCCCAGTTTTCTGATGCCACCGCTCTGTGTGTGTGTGTGTGTGTGTGTGTGTGTGTGTGTGTGTGTGTGTGTGTGTGTGTGTGTGTGTGTGTGTGTGTGTGTGTGTGTGTGTGTGTGTGTGTGTGCGCGACCGAGCTGATACTATCTCCTCAACTCCTCAACTAAAGCTCCCTCTGTCTCCCTAAACCCAGACTATCTACCAAGCAGCATAACTAGTACCACTGTCTCTTCACAACCAACAACCTAATGCCATTCCACTGAACCCCTTCAAATAATGCCTTACAACACATATGTTCCTTCTACACACCAGAGCTAGAGAGAAAGAGAGAGAGGTGTTGACTAGGTATGATCTGAGTACTGTCTTCAAAATCAATCTGAACCGAGAGAGAGAGAATGTGTGTGTGTGACATGCATGCGTGCATGAGTGTGCATGTGCATGAGTGTGTGTGTGTGAGTGTGCATGCGAGCATGAATGCATGTGCGTGAGTGTGTGTGTCAGCAGGTAGGAGGATAAAAGCGTCTCTGAGACGGAGTCAACTCTGAGCTCTGATACTGCAAGAGGCTGTTTCTGCGTATACACTCTAATCTGAATCCAACACTGCTAGGTATAAAACACACTACTATCAATGTCCTCCTTTTGTACTTTAGGTTCAGGTAGTCCCAAACAGTACACTCTAAAGAATGCTGGGTTAAAAACAACAAAATGTGGGTTATTTGGTAACCCAGCGCTGAGTAAATATTGGACAGAATAGACAGATACATTTTCCACTTCTCTTCAATGGCTGTGCGAAGTTGCTGGATATTGGTGGAAACTGTAACATACTGTAACATGCTGTCATAGACGTAGATCCAGAGCATCCCAAAGATGCTCAATGAATGACATGTTTCTGATGTCATCACCATTTGCCTCATGCAACGCGGCACATCTCCTTCGCATAGAGTTGATCAGGCTGTTGATTGTGGCCTGTGGAATGTTGTCCCACTTCTCTTCAATGTCTGTGTGAAGTTGCTGGATATTGGCGGGAACTGGAATACGCTGTCATGCACATCAATCCAGAGCATCCCAGGCATGCTCAATGGGTGACATGTATGGTAAGTACAGTATGCAGGCCATAAAATAACTGGGAAATGTACAGTTCCTTGCGACATGGGGCCTTGCATTATCATGCCAAAACATGGGGTAAATTGCCATCGATAAAATGTAATTGTGTTTGCTGTGCCTAGCTTATTGCCTGCCAATACCACAATCCCAATGCCACCAGGGACACTCTGTTCACAATTTTGACATCAGCAAATAACCCGTCCACATGACGCCATATACGTGGTCTGCGGTTGTGAGGCCGGTTGGACATACTGCCAAATTCTCTAAAACGACGTAGGAGGCGGCTTCTGGTAAAGAAATTAACATTAAATTATAAGGCAATAGCTCTGGTGGACATTCCGGCAGTCAGCATGCAAATTGCACACTTCCTCAAAACTTGAGACATCTGTGGCATTGTGTTGTGTGACAAAACTGCACATTTCAGTGTAGCCTTTTATTGTCCCCAGCACAAGGTGCACCTGTGTAATGATCATGCTGTTTAATCAGCTTCTTGATATGCCACACCTGTCACGGATTATCTTTGCCAAGGAGAAATGCTAATTTACAGGGATGTAAACAAATTAGTGCCCCAAATCTTTTGAGAAATAAGGTTTTTGTGTGTATAAAACATTTCTAGAATTTTTTATTTCAGCTCATGAAGCATGGGATCAACACTTTAGTGTTGACAGAGATGGCCGCCTCGCTTCGCGTTCCTAGGAAACTATGCAGTATTTTGTTTTTTTATGTGTTATTTCTTACATTGGTACCCCAGGTAATCTTAGGTTTCATTAAATACAGTCGGGAGGAACTACTGAATATAAGAGCAACGTCAACTCACCATCGTTACAACCAGGAATATGACTCTCCCGAAGCGGATCCTGTGTTTTGCCTTCCACCCAGTACAATGGATCTGATCCCAGCCGGCGACCCTAAACAACGACGCCGTAAAAGGGGCAAACGAAGCGGTCTTCTGGTCAGGCTTCGGAGACGGGCACATCGTGCTCCACTCCCTAGCATACTACTCGCCAATGTCCAGTCTCTTGACAACAAGGTTGATGAAATTCGAGCAAGGGTAACATTCAAGAGAGACATCAGAGATTGTAACGTTCTTTGCTTCACGGAAACATGGCTCACTCGAGAGACACTAACGGAGTCGGTGCAGCCAGCTGGTTTCTTCACTCATCGCGCCGACAGAAACAAACATCTTTCTGGTAAGAAGAGGGGCGGGGGTGTATGCCTTATGATTAACGAGACGTGGTGTGATCATAACAACATACAGGAACTCAAGTCATTCTGTTCACCTGATTTAGAATTCCTCACAATCAAATGTCGACCGCATTATCTACCAAGGGAATTCTCTTCGATTATAATCACAGCCGTATATATTCCCCCCCCCAAGCAGACACATCGATGGCCCTGAACGAACTTTATCTGACTCTTTGTAAACTGGAAACCACACACCCTGAGGCTGCATTCATCGTAGCTGGGGATTTTAACAAGGCTAATCTGAAAACAAAACTCCCTAAATTCTATCACCATATCGATTGTGCTACCAGGGCTGGTAAAACCTTGGATCATTGTTATACTAACTTCCGCGACGCATATAAGGCCCTCCCCCGCCCTCCTTTCGGAAAAGCTGACCACGACTCCATTTTGTTGCTTCCAGCCTACAAACAGAAACTAAAACAGCAAGCTCCCGCGCTCAGGTCTGTTCAACGCTGGTCCGACCAATCTGACTCCACGCTTCAAGACTGCTTCGATCACGTGGATTGGGATATGTTCCGCATTGCGTCCAACAACAACATTGACGAATACGCTGATTCGGTGAGCGAGTTCATTAGAAAGTGCATTGACGATGTTGTACCCACAGCAACGATTAAAACATTCCCAAACCAGAAACCGTGGATTGATGGCAGCATACGCGTGAAACTGAAAGTGCAAACCACTGCTTTTAACCAGGGCAAGGTGACCGGAAACATGACCGAATACAAACAGTGTAGCTATTCCCTCCGCAAGGCAATCAAACAAGCTAAGTGCCAGTATAGAGACAAAGTGGAGTCGCATTTCAACAGCTCAGACACAAGAGGTATGTGGCAGGGTCTACAGTCAATCACGGATTACAAAAAGAAAACCAGCCCCGTCGCGGACCAGGATGTCTTGCTCCCAGACAGACTAAATAACTTGTTTGCTCGCTTTGAGGACAATACAGTGCCACTGACACGGCCCGCTACCAAAACCTGCGGGCTCTCCTTCACTGCAGCCGAGGTGAGTAAAACATTTAAACGTGTTAACCCTCGCAAGGCTGCAGGCCCAGACGGCATTCCCAGCCGCGTCCTCAGAACATGCGCAGACCAGCTGGCTGGTGTGTTTAAGGACATATTCAATCAATCCTTATCCCAGTCTGCTGTTCCCACATGCTTCAAGAGGGCCACCATTGTTCCTGTTCCCAAGAAAGCTAAGGTAACTGAGCTAAACGACTACCGCCCCGTAGCACTCACTTCCGTCATCATGAAGTGCTTTGAGAGACTAGTCAAGGACCATATCACCTCCACCCTACCTGACACCCTAGACCCACTCCAATTTGCTTACCGACCCAATAGGTCCACAGACGACGCAATCGCAACCACACTGCACACTGCCCTAACCCATCTGGACAAGAGGAATACCTATGTGAGAATGCTGTTCATCGACTACAGCTCAGCATTTAACACCATAGTACCCTCCAAACTCGTCATCAAGCTCGAGACCCTGGGTCTCGACCCCGCCCTGTGCAACTGGGTCCTGGACTTCCTGACGGGCCGCCCCCAGGTGGTGAGGGTAGGTAACAACATCTCCACCCCGCTGATCCTCAACACTGGGGCCCCACAAGGGTGCATTCTGAGCCCTCTCCTGTACTCCCTGTTCACCCACGACTGCGTGGCCATGCACGCCTCCAACTCAATCATCAAGTTACGGACGACACTACAGTGGTAGGCTTGATTACCAACAACGACGAGACGGCCTACAGGGAGGAGGTGAGGGCCCTCGGAGTGTGGTGTCAGGAAAATAACTTCACACTCAACGTCAACAAAACAAAGGAGATGATTGTGGACTTCAGGAAACAGCAGAGGGAGCACCCCCCTATCCACATCGACGGGACAGTAGTGGAGAAGGTGGAAAGCTTCAAGTTCCTCGGTGTACACATCACGGACAAACTGAATTGGTCCACCCACACAGACAGCGTTGTGAAGAAGGCGCAGCAGCGCCTCTTCAACCTCAGGAGGCTGAAGAAATTCGGCTTGTCACCAAAAGCACTCACAAACTTCTACAGATGCACAATCGAGAGCATCCTGTCGGGCTGTATCACCGCCTGGTACGGCAACTGCTCCGCCCACAACCGTAAGGCTCTCCAGAGGGTAGTGAGGTCTGCACAACGCATCGCCGGGGGCAAACTACCTGCCCTCCAGGACACCTACACCACCCGATGTCACAGGAAGGCCATAAAGATCATCAAGGACAACAACCACCCGAGCCACTGCCTGTTCACCCCGCTATCATCCAGAAGGCGAGGTCAGTACAGGTGCATCAAAGCAGGGACCGAGAGACTGAAAAACAGCTTCTATCTCAAGGCCATCAGACTGTTAAACAGCCACCACTAACATTTAGTGGCCGCTGCCAACATACTGACTCAACTCCAGCCACTTTAATAATGGGATTGATGGAAATTATGTAAAAATGTATCACTAGCCACTTTAAACAATGCCACTTAATATAATGTTTACATACCCTACATTACTCATCTCATATGTGTATGTATATACTGTACTCTATCTCATCTACTGCATCTTGCCATCTTTATGTAATACATGTATCACTAGCCACTTTAAACATTTAAGTCATTTAGCAGACGCTCTTATCCAGAGCGACTTACAAATTGGATTGCATTTTTATTTTTTTAAAGTAGGCAAGTCAGTTAAGAACAAATTCTTATTTTCAATGACGGCCTAGGAACAGTGGGTTAACTGCCTGTTTAGGGGCAGAACGACAGATTTGTACCTTGTCAGCTCGGGGATTTGAACTTGCAACCTTTCGGTTACTAGTCCAACGCTCTAACCACTAGGCTACCCTGCCGCCCAACTATGCCACTTTATGTTTACATACCCTACATTACTCATCTCATATGTATATACTGTACTCTATACCATCTACTGCATCTTGCCTATGCCGTTCTGTACCATCACTCATTCATATATATTTATGTACATATTCTTTATCCCTTTACACTTGTGTGTATAAGGTAGTAGTTGTGGAATTGTTAGGTTAGATTATTACTGCATTGTCGGAACTAGAAGCACAAGCATTTCGCTATACTCGCATTAACATCTGCTAACCATGTGTATGTGACAAATAAAATTTGATTTGATTTACATGTTGCATTAATACACTATATATACAAAAGTACAGTGCATTCGGAAAGTATTTAGACCTCTTACATTTTTCCACAATTTGTTACGTTACAGCCTTAAAATTAATTAAATATTTTTTTTGCCCACATCAATCTACACACACACCATATACGGACGAAGAAAAAACATGCTTTGCAAATGTATAAAAAATAATAATAATCACATATACATAAGTATTCAGACCCTTTACTCAGTCCCTTGTTGAAGCACCTTTGGCAGCGATTACAGCCTCGAGACTTTTCGGGTATGACGCTACAAGCTTGGCACACCTGTATTTGGGGAGTTTCTCCCATTCTTCTCTGCAGATCCTCTCAAGCTCTGTCAGGTTGGATGGGGAGCATCGCTGCACAGCTTTTTTCAGGTCTCTCCAGAGATGTTAGATGGGGTTCAAGTTCGGGCTCTGGATGGGCCACTCAAGAACATTCAGAGACTTGATCCGAAGCCACTCCTGCGTTGTCTTTGCTGTGTGCTTAGGGTCGTTGGAAGTTGAACCTTTGCCCCAGTGTGAGGTCCTGAGCGCTCTGTAGCAGGTTTTCATCAAGGATCTCTCTGTACTTAGTGGTCCCGTGTGGCTCAGTTGGTAGAGCATGGCGCTTGCAACGCCAGGGTTGTGGGTTCATTTCCCACGGGGGGACCAGGATGAATATGTATGAACTTTCCAATTTGTAAGTCGCTCTGGATAAGAGCGTCTGCTAAATGACGTAAATGTACTTTGCTCTGTTCCTCTTTCTCTCGATCCTGACTAGTCTGCCAGTCCCTGCCTCTGAAAAACATCCCCAGAGCATGATGCTGCCACCACCATGCTTCACCATAGGGATGGTGCAAGGTTTCCTCCAGAAGTGATGCTTGGCATTCAGGCCAAATAGTTAAATCTTGGTTTCATCAGGCCAGAGAATCTTGTTGTTCTGAGAGTCTTTTAGGCAAACTCCAAGCGGGCTGTTATGTGGCTTTTATGGAGGAATGGCTTCTGTCTGGCCACTCTACCATTAAGGCCTGATTGGTGGAGTGCTGCAGAGGAACTCTGGGGCTCTGTCAGAGTGACCATCGGGTTCTTGGTCACCTCCCTGACCAAGGCCCTTCTCCCCCATTTGTTCAGTTTGGTGTGTGCCTTTCCAAATCATGTCCAATCAATTGAATTTTCCACAGGTAGACTCCTATCAAGTTGTAGAAACATCTCAAGGATGATCAATGGAAACAGGATGCACCTGAGCTCAATTTCGAGTCTCAAAGCAAAGGGTCTGAATACTTATGTAAATAAGGTATTTCTGTTTTTTATAAATTTGCTAACATTTCTAAAAACCTGTTTTCGCTTTAATGGACTCTGGAGCAGTGGAAATGTGTTCTCTGGAGTGATGAATCACGCTACACCATCAGGCAGCTCCAACCTCAACTCAACTCCAACCTTTGGGATGATTTGGAATGCCAACTGCAAGCCAGGCCTAATTGCCAGGTCAGTGCCCGACCTCACTAATGCTCTTGTGGCTGAATGGAAGCAATTCCCCGCAGCAATGTTCCAACATCTAGTAGAAAGCCTTCCCAAAAGAGTGGAGGCTGTTATTGAAGCAAAGGGGGGACCAACTCCATATTAATGCCCATGATTTTGGAATGAGATGTTCGACGAGCAGGTGTCCACATACTGCTGATCGTGTAGTGTATGTGTAGCGCCATGTTTGTTGACATCATACAATGCATTCTGGTTGTCACGTAAACATCTGTCAGACCAAAGATGTTATAACAAAATGAGGTGAAGGAATGGTTCACTCGACTGACTTGGTTGTAACTGATTGGCTTGATTGTAACTGTTGTTACTCAGGGTTGCCAGCTCAGACTCCCCTTTCCAGGGGTTGTATTGTTATTTAGCTTATAAAATTTCTGCCATCATAAAGAATGTAGCTGCTGTTAGCGTAGCTGACACGCATCTCTTCTCTTAAAAATATTACATTTCTCACTTGCGTTTACCAGAGATGTGGTACATTGTAAACAAGTCTAGCTGTTAGGTCACAAACATGTTTTTTGTCAGGGCAACCTATTAGTTAGACTGGTTTATGGAATAGGTTTGACTGTGGATGTGTTCCATGTGATGCTTGGATGATGAAGTTCGCATTTATCTTTCACAATAAAAGGTGAAATTTAGGAATAAAGTTGTGAAGACCTTTATTTCCCATCAGTACAAAACATTGTTTAGATGCTTTTCAGACAACAATACTATTTAGACACATTTGTTGCATCATGTGTTCTGTTGCTACTGTTCCAATTACACATTTGCGATGGTACGCTGCAGGGACAACTCAACAATGATCACAAATATGTGATCGTATACGTCAAAGGGTTAACATCAAGGTATAGAACAGGGCTGCAACCACCAAACACTGTCTCTGTCTACCCTACCTGCTCTGTCTAACCGACCTGCTCTGTCTAACCGACCTGCTCTGTCTAACCGACCTGCTCTGTCTACCCTACCTGCTCTGTCTAACCGACCTGCTCTGTCTACGCGACCTGCTCTGTCTACCCTACCTGCTCTGTCTAACCGACCTGCTCTGTCTAACCGACCTGCTCTGTCTACCCTACCTGCTCTGTCTAACCGACCTGCTCTGTCTACGCGACCTGCTCTGTCTACCCTACCTGCTCTGTCTAACCGACCTGCTCTGTCTAACCGACCTGCTCTGTCTAACCGACCTGCTCTGTCTACCCTACCTGCTCTGTCTAACCGACCTGCTCTGTCTACGCGACCTGCTCTGTCTACCCTACCTGCTCTGTCTAACCGACCTGCTCTGTCTAACCGACCTGCTCTGTCTACCCTACCTGCTCTGTCTAACCGACCTGCTCTGTCTAACCGACCTGCTCTGTCTAACCGACCTGCTCTGTCTACCCTACCTGCTCTGTCTAACCGACCTGCTCTGTCTACGCGACCTGCTCTGTCTACCCTACCTGCTCTGTCTAACCGACCTGCTCTGTCTAACCGACCTGCTCTGTCTACCCTACCTGCTCTGTCTAACCGACCTGCTCTGTCTACGCGACCTGCTCTGTCTACCCTACCTGCTCTGTCTAACCGACCTGCTCTGTCTAACCGACCTGCTCTGTCTACCCGACCTGCTCTGTCTACCCGACCTGCTCTGTCTAACCGACCTGCTCTGTCTAACCGACCTGCTCTGTCTACCCTACCTGCTCTGTCTAACCGACCTGCTCTGTCTACGCGACCTGCTCTGTCTAAACGACCTGCTCTGTCTACCCTACCTGCTCTGTCTACCCTACCTGCTCTGTCTACCCGACCTGCTCTGTCTACCCGACCTGCTCTGTCTACCCGACCTGCTCTGTCTAACCGACCTGCTCTGTCTAACCGACCTGCTCTGTCTACCCTACCTGCTCTGTCTAACCGACCTGCTCTGTCTACCCTACCTGCTCTGTCTAACCGACCTGCTCTGTCTACCCGACCTGCTCTGTCTACCCTACCTGCTCTGTCTAACCGACCTGCTCTGTCTAACCGACCTGCTCTGTCTACCCTACCTGCTCTGTCTAACCGACCTGCTCTGTCTACCCTACCTGCTCTGTCTAACCGACCTGCTTTGTCTACCCTACCTGCTCTGTCTACCCGACCTGCTCTGTCTACCCGACCTGCTCTGTCTACCCTACCTGCTCTGTCTACCCTACCTGCTCTGTCTACCCGACCTGCTCTGTCTAACCGACCTGCTCTGTCTAACCGACCTGCTCTGTCTACCCTACCTGCTCTGTCTAACCGACCTGCTCTGTCTAACCGACCTGCTCTGTCTAACCGACCTGCTCTGTCTACCCGACCTGCTCTGTCTACCCTACCTGCTCTGTCTAACCGACCTGCTCTGTCTACCCGACCTGCTCTGTCTAACCGACCTGCTCTGTCTAACCGACCTGCTCTGTCTAACCGACCTGCTCTGTCTACCCTACCTGCTCTGTCTACCCTACCTGCTCTGTCTACCCGACCTGCTCTGTCTAACCGACCTGCTCTGTCTACCCTACCTGCTATGTCTACCCTACCTGCTATGTCTAACCGACCTGCTCTGTCTACCCTACCTGCTCTGTCTAACCGACCTGCTCTGTCTAACCGACCTGCTCTGTCTAACCGACCTGCTCTGTCTAACCGACCTGCTCTGTCTACCCTACCTGCTCTGTCTACCCTACCTGCTCTGTCTACCCGACCTGCTCTGTCTAACCGACCTGCTCTGTCTACCCTACCTGCTCTGTCTACCCTACCTGCTATGTCTACCCTACCTGCTATGTCTAACCGACCTGCTCTGTCTACCCTACCTGCTCTGTCTAACCGACCTGCTCTGTCTAACCGACCTGCTCTGTCTAACCGACCTGCTCTTTCTACCCTACCTGCTCTGTCTACCCTACCTGCTCTGTCTACCCTACCTGCTCTGTCTACCCGACCTGCTCTGTCTACCCGACCTGCTCTGTCAACCCTACCTGCTCTGTCTACCCTACCTGCTCTGTCTACCCTACCTGCTCTGTCTAACCGACCTGCTCTGTCTACCCGACCTGCTCTGTCTACCCTACCTGCTCTGTCTAACCGACCTGCTCTGTCTACCCGACCTGCTCTGTCTACCCTACCTGCTCTGTCTACCCTACCTGCTCTGTCTAACCGACCTGCTCTGTCTACCCTACCTGCTCTGTCTACCCGACCTGCTCTGTCTAACCGACCTGCTCTGTCTAACCGACCTGCTCTGTCTACCCTACCTGCTCTGTCTAACCGACCTGCTCTGTCTACGCGACCTGCTCTGTCTAACCGACCTGCTCTGTCTACCCTACCTGCTCTGTCTACCCTACCTGCTCTGTCTACCCGACCTGCTCTGTCTACCCGACCTGCTCTGTCTACCCGACCTGCTCTGTCTAACCGACCTGCTCTGTCTAACCGACCTGCTCTGTCTACCCTACCTGCTCTGTCTACCCTACCTGCTCTGTCTAACCGACCTGCTCTGTCTACCCGACCTGCTCTGTCTACCCGACCTGCTCTGTCTACCCTACCTGCTCTGTCTAACCGACCTGCTCTGTCTAACCGACCTGCTCTGTCTACCCTACCTGCTCTGTCTAACCGACCTGCTCTGTCTACCCTACCTGCTCTGTCTAACCGACCTGCTTTGTCTACCCTACCTGCTCTGTCTACCCGACCTGCTCTGTCTACCCGACCTGCTCTGTCTACCCTACCTGCTCTGTCTACCCTACCTGCTCTGTCTACCCGACCTGCTCTGTCTAACCGACCTGCTCTGTCTAACCGACCTGCTCTGTCTACCCTACCTGCTCTGTCTAACCGACCTGCTCTGTCTAACCGACCTGCTCTGTCTAACCGACCTGCTCTGTCTACCCGACCTGCTCTGTCTACCCTACCTGCTCTGTCTAACCGACCTGCTCTGTCTAACCGACCTGCTCTGTCTAACCGACCTGCTCTGTCTAACCGACCTGCTCTGTCTACCCTACCTGCTCTGTCTACCCTACCTGCTCTGTCTACCCGACCTGCTCTGTCTAACCGACCTGCTCTGTCTACCCTACCTGCTATGTCTACCCTACCTGCTATGTCTAACCGACCTGCTCTGTCTACCCTACCTGCTCTGTCTAACCGACCTGCTCTGTCTAACCGACCTGCTCTGTCTAACCGACCTGCTCTGTCTAACCGACCTGCTCTGTCTACCCTACCTGCTCTGTCTACCCGACCTGCTCTGTCTAACCGACCTGCTCTGTCTACCCTACCTGCTCTGTCTACCCTACCTGCTATGTCTAACCGACCTGCTCTGTCTACCCGACCTGCTCTGTCTAACCGACCTGCTCTGTCTAACCGACCTGCTCTGTCTAACCGACCTGCTCTTTCTACCCTACCTGCTCTGTCTACCCTACCTGCTCTGTCTACCCGACCTGCTCTGTCTACCCGACCTGCTCTGTCAACCCTACCTGCTCTGTCTAACCGACCTGCTCTGTCTACCCTACCTGCTCTGTCTACCCGACCTGCTCTGTCTAACCGACCTGCTCTGTCTAACCGACCTGCTCTGTCTACCCTACCTGCTCTGTCTAACCGACCTGCTCTGTCTACGCGACCTGCTCTGTCTAACCGACCTGCTCTGTCTACCCTACCTGCTCTGTCTACCCTACCTGCTCTGTCTACCCGACCTGCTCTGTCTACCCGACCTGCTCTGTCTACCCGACCTGCTCTGTCTAACCGACCTGCTCTGTCTAACCGACCTGCTCTGTCTACCCTACCTGCTCTGTCTAACCGACCTGCTCTGTCTACCCTACCTGCTCTGTCTAACCGACCTGCTCTGTCTACCCGACCTGCTCTGTCTACCCTACCTGCTCTGTCTAACCGACCTGCTCTGTCTAACCGACCTGCTCTGTCTACCCTACCTGCTCTGTCTAACCGACCTGCTCTGTCTACCCTACCTGCTCTGTCTAACCGACCTGCTTTGTCTACCCTACCTGCTCTGTCTACCCGACCTGCTCTGTCTACCCGACCTGCTCTGTCTACCCTACCTGCTCTGTCTACCCTACCTGCTCTGTCTACCCGACCTGCTCTGTCTAACCGACCTGCTCTGTCTAACCGACCTGCTCTGTCTAACCGACCTGCTCTGTCTACCCTACCTGCTCTGTCTAACCGACCTGCTCTGTCTAACCGACCTGCTCTGTCTAACCGACCTGCTCTGTCTACCCGACCTGCTCTGTCTACCCTACCTGCTCTGTCTAACCGACCTGCTCTGTCTACCCAACCTGCTCTGTCTAACCGACCTGCTCTGTCTAACCGACCTGCTCTGTCTAACCGACCTGCTCTGTCTACCCTACCTGCTCTGTCTACCCTACCTGCTCTGTCTACCCGACCTGCTCTGTCTAACCGACCTGCTCTGTCTACCCTACCTGCTATGTCTACCCTACCTGCTATGTCTAACCGATCTGCTCTGTCTACCCTACCTGCTCTGTCTAACCGACCTGCTCTGTCTAACCGACCTGCTCTGTCTAACCGACCTGCTCTGTCTAACCGACCTGCTCTGTCTACCCTACCTGCTCTGTCTACCCTACCTGCTCTGTCTACCCGACCTGCTCTGTCTAACCGACCTGCTCTGTCTACCCTACCTGCTATGTCTACCCTACCTGCTATGTCTAACCGACCTGCTCTGTCTACCCTACCTGCTCTGTCTAACCGACCTGCTCTGTCTAACCGACCTGCTCTGTCTAACCGACCTGCTCTTTCTACCCTACCTGCTCTGTCTACCCTACCTGCTCTGTCTACCCGACCTGCTCTGTCTACCCGACCTGCTCTGTCTACCCGACCTGCTCTGTCAACCCTACCTGCTCTGTCTACCCTACCTGCTCTGTCTACCCTACCTGCTCTGTCTAACCGACCTGCTCTGTCTACCCTACCTGCTCTGTCTACCCTACCTGCTCTGTCTAACCGACCTGCTCTGTCTACCCGACCTGCTCTGTCTACCCTACCTGCTCTGTCTACCCTACCTGCTCTGTCTAACCGACCTGCTCTGTCTACCCTACCTGCTCTGTCTACCCGACCTGCTCTGTCTAACCGACCTGCTCTGTCTAACCGACCTGCTCTGTCTACCCTACCTGCTCTGTCTACCCTACCTGCTCTGTCTACCCGACCTGCTCTGTCTAACCGACCTGCTCTGTCTACCCTACCTGCTCTGTCTACCCTACCTGCTCTGTCTAACCGACCTGCTCTGTCTACCCTACCTGCTCTGTATACCCTACCTGCATTCTCCTGCGCTGTCTAGACTACCTGCATTCTCCTGCTCTGTCTACCCTACCTGCATTCTCCTGCTCTGTATACCCTACCTGCATTCTCCTGCGCTGTCTAGACTGCCTCATTAATTACTGTTGTTGTCACGTTCTCTTTCATAATTCAACAAGTGTGTCAATAGCAGGATACACTCGGATAAGAAGATCAACACACTTGGCTCTCGATTAGACCTATCTAAACATTTCAACTGTATTCAATATTACTTTTTTCAATTCTCCAAAAAAATGAACACCAATCAAAATAGTGTCATCTTTCTTCTCATGTGAGTGTCGAGATGGTGCGTTAAATCCCAGACGAAGCATTAGCATTCGTACAGATTCAATGGAAATCCAACGTATTCCATTGAGCACATTTCAGCCAGTTTGTGTTTGACAGGTCATTACAAACACGCACCGCCCACAACCGCAAGGCTCTCCAGAGGATAGTGAGGTCTGCACAACGCATCACCGGGGGCAAACTACCTGCCCTCCAGGAGACCTATAGCACCCGTTGTCACAAGGAGGTCAAAAAGATAATCAAGGACAACAACCACCCGAGCCACTGCCTGTTCAACCCGCTTGTAACGGAATTCCTCCTCCTCTTCATCCGAAAAGGAGGAGTAGTGATTCGACCAAAATGCAGCGTGGTTATATGACATAATGATTTATTAAAGTAAAGACGAAAAAACACGAAAACACTTTAACAAACTACAAAACAACAAACGATGTAGACGCACCTGAACATAAGAACTTACATGAAACACGAAGAACGCACGAACAGGAAAAATGACTACATAAAACGAACAAACAAACAAAACCGAAACAGTCCCGTGTGGCGTAACATACACAGACACTGACACAGGAGACAACCACCCACAACAATCAATGTGAAAACACCTACCTTAATATGGCTCTCAATTAGAGGAAATGAAAACCACCTGCCTCTAATTGAGAGCCATATCAGGTCACCCTTTAACCAACATAGAAACACATAACATAGACTACCCACCCAAACTCACGCCCTGACCGTCAAACACATACAAAATAACAGAAAACCGGTCAGGAACGTGACATAACCCCCTCAAGGTGCGTACTCCGAACGCACCACCAAAAGTCTAGGGGAGGGTCTGGGTGGGCGTCTGACCACGGTGGTGGCTCAGGCTCTGGGCGAGGTCCCCACCCCACCATAGTCAATCCCAGCTTACGTCTCCCCCTTAGAATGACCACCCTCATCTTACACCCACTTAATTTAACTGGTAACCTTAAGATAAGGGGCAGCACCGGGACAAGGGGCAGCACCGGGATAAGGTAGCTCAGGACAGAGATATAGCTCAGGATAGAGAGGTAGCTCAGGATAGAGGGGCAACTCAGGATAGAGGGGCAACTCAGGATAGAGGGGCAATTCAGGATAGAGGGGCAACTCCGGACTGAAGGGCAGCTCCGGACAGAGAGACAGCTCTGGACTGAGGGGCAGTTCTGGATAAATGGCAGCTCTGGGCTGAGGGGCAGCTCATGACTGGCTGACGGCTCTGGACGCTCATGGCTAGCTGACGGCTCTGGACGCTCATGGCTAGCTGACGGCTCTGGACGCTCATGGCTAGCTGACGGCTCTGGACGCTCATGGCTGGCTGACGGCTCTCGACGCTCATGGCTGGCTGACGGCTCTGGACGCTCATGGCTGGCTGACGGCTCTGGACGCTCATGGCTGGCTGACGGCTCTGGACGCTCATGGCTGGCTGACGGCTCTGGACGCTCATGGCTGGCTGACGGCTCTGGACGCTCATGGCTGGCTGACGGCTCTGGACGCTCATGGCTGGCTGACGGCTCTGGACGCTCATGGCTGGCTGACGGCTCTGGACGCTCATGGCTCGCTGACGGCTCTGGACGCTCATGGCTGGCTGACGGCTCTGGACGCTCATGGCTCGCTGACGGCTCTGGACGCTCATGGCTAGCTGACGGCTCTGGACGCTCATGGCTGGCTGACGGCTCTGGATGCTCATGGCTGGCTGACGGCTCTGGACGCTCATGGCTCGCTGGCGGCTCTGGCAGATCCTGTCTGGTTGGCGGCTCTGGCAGATCCTGTCTGGTTGGCGGCTCTGGCAGATCCTGTCTGGTTGGCGGCTCTGGCAGATCCTGTCTGGTTGGTGGCTCTGGCAGATCCTGTCTGGTTGGCGGCTCTGGCAGATCCTGTCTGGTTGGCGGCTCTGGCAGATCCTGACTGACGAATGGCTCTAGCGGCTCCTGACTGACTAACGGCTCTGACGGCTCGAGACAGACGGGCGGCTCTAATGGCTCGGGACAGACGGATGGCTCAGACGGCGCTGGGCAGACGGATGGCTCAGATGGCGCTGGGGAGACGGATGGCTCAGATGGCGCTGGGGAGACGGATGGCTCAGATGGCGCTGGGGAGACGGATGGCTCAGATGGCGCTGGGGAGACGGATGGCTCAGATGGCACTGGGCAGACAGATGGCTCTGGCCGGATGAGGCGCACTGTAGGCCTGGTGCGTGGTGCCGGAACTGGAGGCACCGGGCTAAGGACACGCACCTTCAGGCTAGTGCGGGGAGCAGGGACAGGGCACACTGGACTCTCAAAACGCACTATGGACCTGGTGCGTGGTACCGGCACTGGTGGCACCGGGCTGAGGGCACGCACATCAGGACGAGTACGGGGAGAAGGAACAGTGTGTACAGGGCTCTGGAGACGCACAGGTGGCTTAGTGCGTGGTGCCGGAACTGGAGGCACTGGGCTGGAGACACGCACCATAGGGAGAGTGCGTGGAGGAGGAACAGGGCTCTGGAAACGCACTGGAAGCCTGGTGCGTGGTGTAGGCACTGGTGGTACTGGGCTGGGGCGGGGAGGTGGCGCCGGAAATACCGGACCGTGCAGGCGTACTGGCTCCCTTGAGCATTGAGCCTGCCCAACCTTACCTGGTTGAATGCTCCCCGTCGCCCGACCAGTGCGGGGAGGTGGAATAACCCGCACCGGGCTATGTAGGCGAACCGGGGACACCATGCGTAAGGCTGGTGCCATGTAAGCCGGCCCAAGGAGACGTACTGGTGGCCAGATATGTAGAGCCGGCTTCATGGCACTTGGCTCAATGCTCAATCTAGCCCTACCAGTGCGGGGAGGTGGAATAACCCGCACCGGGCTATGAACACGTACAGGAGACACCGTGCGCTCTACTGCGTAACACGGTGTCTGCCCGTACTCCCGCTCTCCACGGTTAGCCTGGGAAGTGGGCGCAGGTCTCCTACCTGCCCTTGGCCCACTACCTCTTAGCCCCCCCCCAAGACATTTTTGGGGTTTCTTCTCGGGCTTCCTTGCTAGCCGCGTACCTTCATATCTCCGGTCTTGAGCTTGATTCTCCGGCTTCCAGCCACGTCTCCTTGCTGCCTCCTCATATCGCCGCCTCTCTGCTTTCGCTGCCTCCAGCTCAGCTTTGGGACGGCGATATTCTCCCGGCTGTGCCCATGGACCTTTTCCGTCCAATATTTCCTCCCAACTCCAATAATCCTGTGTAGCAGGCCACTGCTCGAATTCACGCTGCTTGGTTCTGGTTCGGTGGGTGGTTCTGTAACGGAATTCCTCCTCCTCTTCATCCGAAAAGGAGGAGTAGTGATTCGACCAAAATGCAGCGTGGTTATATGACATAATGATTTATTAAAGTAAAGACGAAAAAACACGAAAACACTTTAACAAACTACAAAACAACAAACGATGTAGACGCACCTGAACATAAGAACTTACATGAAACACGAAGAACGCACGAACAGGAAAAATGACTACATAAAACGAACGAACAAACAAAACCGAAACAGTCCCGTGTGGCGTAACATACACAGACACTGACACAGGAGACAACCACCCACAACAATCAATGTGAAAACACCTACCTTAATATGGCTCTCAATTAGAGGAAATGAAAACCACCTGCCTCTAATTGAGAGCCATATCAGGTCACCCTTTAACCAACATAGAAACACATAACATAGACTACCCACCCAAACTCACGCCCTGACCGTCAAACACATACAAAATAACAGAAAACCGGTCAGGAACGTGACATAACCCCCCCCTCAAGGTGCGTACTCCGAACGCACCACCAAAAGTCTAGGGGAGGGTCTGGGTGGGCGTCTGACCACGGTGGTGGCTCAGGCTCTGGGCGAGGTCCCCACCCCACCATAGTCAATCCCAGCTTACGTCTCCCCCTTAGAATGACCACCCTCATCTTACACCCACTTAATTTAACTGGTAACCTTAAGATAAGGGGCAGCACCGGGACAAGGGGCAGCACCGGGATAAGGTAGCTCAGGACAGAGATATAGCTCAGGATAGAGAGGTAGCTCAGGATAGAGGGGCAACTCAGGATAGAGGGGCAACTCAGGATAGAGGGGCAATTCAGGATAGAGGGGTAACTCCGGACTGAAGGGCAGCTCCGGACAGAGAGACAGCTCTGGACTGAGGGGCAGTTCTGGATAAATGGCAGCTCTGGGCTGAGGGGCAGCTCATGACTGGCTGACGGCTCTGGACGCTCATGGCTAGCTGACGGCTCTGGACGCTCATGGCTAGCTGACGGCTCTGGACGCTCATGGCTAGCTGACGGCTCTGGACGCTCATGGCTGGCTGACGGCTCTCGACGCTCATGGCTGGCTGACGGCTCTGGACGCTCATGGCTGGCTGACGGCTCTGGACGCTCATGGCTGGCTGACGGCTCTGGACGCTCATGGCTGGCTGACGGCTCTGGACGCTCATGGCTGGCTGACGGCTCTGGACGCTCATGGCTGGCTGACGGCTCTGGACGCTCATGGCTGGCTGACGGCTCTGGACGCTCATGGCTGGCTGACGGCTCTGGACGCTCATGGCTCGCTGACGGCTCTGGACGCTCATGGCTGGCTGACGGCTCTGGACGCTCATGGCTGGCTGACGGCTCTGGACGCTCATGGCTCGCTGACGGCTCTGGACGCTCATGGCTAGCTGACGGCTCTGGACGCTCATGGCTGGCTGACGGCTCTGGATGCTCATGGCTGGCTGACGGCTCTGGACGCTCATGGCTCGCTGGCGGCTCTGGCAGATCCTGTCTGGTTGGCGGCTCTGGCAGATCCTGTCTGGTTGGCGGCTCTGGCAGATCCTGTCTGGTTGGCGGCTCTGGCAGATCCTGTCTGGTTGGTGGCTCTGGCAGATCCTGTCTGGTTGGCGGCTCTGGCAGATCCTGTCTGGTTGGCGGCTCTGGCAGATCCTGACTGACGAATGGCTCTAGCGGCTCCTGACTGACTAACGGCTCTGACGGCTCGAGACAGACGGGCGGCTCTAATGGCTCGGGACAGACGGATGGCTCAGACGGCGCTGGGCAGACAGATGGCTCAGATGGCGCTGGGGAGACGGATGGCTCAGATGGCGCTGGGGAGACGGATGGCTCAGATGGCGCTGGGGAGACGGATGGCTCAGATGGCGCTGGGGAGACGGATGGCTCAGATGGCACTGGGCAGACGGATGGCTCTGGCCGGATGAGGCGCACTGTAGGCCTGGTGCGTGGTGCCGGAACTGGAGGCACCGGGCTAAGGACACGCACCTTCAGGCTAGTGCGGGGAGCAGGGACAGGGCACACTGGACTCTCAAAACGCACTATGGACCTGGTGCGTGGTACCGGCACTGGTGGCACCGGGCTGAGGGCACGCACATCAGGACGAGTACGGGGAGAAGGAACAGTGTGTACAGGGCTCTGGAGACGCACAGGTGGCTTAGTGCGTGGTGCCGGAACTGGAGGCACTGGGCTGGAGACACGCACCATAGGGAGAGTGCGTGGAGGAGGAACAGGGCTCTGGAAACGCACTGGAAGCCTGGTGCGTGGTGTAGGCACTGGTGGTACTGGGCTGGGGCGGGGAGGTGGCGCCGGAAATACCGGACCGTGCAGGCGTACTGGCTCCCTTGAGCATTGAGCCTGCCCAACCTTACCTGGTTGAATGCTCCCCGTCGCCCGACCAGTGCGGGGAGGTGGAATAACCCGCACCGGGCTATGTAGGCGAACCGGGGACACCATGCGTAAGGCTGGTGCCATGTAAGCCGGCCCAAGGAGACGTACTGGTGGCCAGATATGTAGAGCCGGCTTCATGGCACTTGGCTCAATGCTCAATCTAGCCCTACCAGTGCGGGGAGGTGGAATAACCCGCACCGGGCTATGAACACGTACAGGAGACACCGTGCGCTCTACTGCGTAACACGGTGTCTGCCCGTACTCCCGCTCTCCACGGTTAGCCTGGGAAGTGGGCGCAGGTCTCCTACCTGCCCTTGGCCCACTACCTCTTAGCCCCCCCCAAGACATTTTTGGGGTTTCTTCTCGGGCTTCCTTGCTAGCCGCGTACCTTCATATCTCCGGTCTTGAGCTTGATTCTCCGGCTTCCAGCCACGTCTCCTTGCTGCCTCCTCATATCGCCGCCTCTCTGCTTTCGCTGCCTCCAGCTCAGCTTTGGGACGGCGATATTCTCCCGGCTGTGCCCATGGACCTTTTCCGTCCAATATTTCCTCCCAACTCCAATAATCCTGTGTAGCAGGCCACTGCTCGAATTCACGCTGCTTGGTTCTGGTTCGGTGGGTGGTTCTGTAACGGAATTCCTCCTCCTCTTCATCCGAAAAGGAGGAGTAGTGATTCGACCAAAATGCAGCGTGGTTATATGACATAATGATTTATTAAAGTAAAGACGAAAAAACACGAAAACACTTTAACAAACTACAAAACAACAAACGATGTAGACGCACCTGAACATAAGAACTTACATGAAACACGAAGAACGCACGAACAGGAAAAATGACTACATAAAACGAACGAACAAACAAAACCGAAACAGTCCCGTGTGGCGTAACATACACAGACACTGACACAGGAGACAACCACCCACAACAATCAATGTGAAAACACCTACCTTAATATGGCTCTCAATTAGAGGAAATGAAAACCACCTGCCTCTAATTGAGAGCCATATCAGGTCACCCTTTAACCAACATAGAAACACATAACATAGACTACCCACCCAAACTCACGCCCTGACCGTCAAACACATACAAAATAACAGAAAACCGGTCAGGAACGTGACACCGCTATCATCCAGAAAGCGAGGTCAGTACAGGTGCATCAAAGTGGAGACCGAGAGACTGAAAAACAGCTTCTATCTCAATGCCATCAGACTGTTAAATAGCCATCACTAGCACAGTGAGGCTGCTACCTATATACACATACTTGAACTCATTGGCCACTTTAATAAATGGAACACGAGTCACTTTAATAATGTCACTTTAATAATGTTTGCATATCTTGCATTACTCATCTCATATAAATACTGTATTCTATACTATTCTACTGTATCTTAGTCTATGCCACTCTGACATTGCTCATCCATATATTCCTTACTTAGATTTGTGTGTATTGGGTATATGTTGTGAAATTGTTAGATATTACTTGTTAGATATTGCTGCAC
The DNA here is from genome assembly GCF_016432855.1 of Salvelinus namaycush. Taxonomy (NCBI): domain Eukaryota; kingdom Metazoa; phylum Chordata; class Actinopteri; order Salmoniformes; family Salmonidae; genus Salvelinus; species Salvelinus namaycush. The sequence continues at coordinate 31,000,257 of NC_052327.1, forward strand.
TGTCAGAACTAGAAGCACAATAATTTCGCTACACACGCAATAACATCTGCTAAACATGTGTATGTGACCAATAACATCTGCTAAACACGTGTATGTGTCCCATAACATCTGCTAAACACGTGTATGTGACCAATAACATCTGCTAAACACGTGTATGTGTCCAATAACATCTGCTAAACACGTGTATGTGACCAATAACATCTGCTAAAAACGTGTATGTGTCCCATAACATCTGCTAAACACGTGTATGTGACCAATAACATCTGCTAAACACGTGTATGTGACCAATAACATCTGCTAAACACGTGTATGTGACCCATAACATCTGCTAAGCACGTGTATGTGACCAATAACATCTGCTAAACACGTGTATGTGACCAATAACATCTGCTAAACACGTGTATGTGACCAATACAATGTTATTTGATTTGATTTTATTTCCACAGTCGTAACATTAAACGGGAAAAAACGACAGGCACAAGCAATAGTATGAAAGAGTCGCAGGTGTAAAATTAATCCAATAAATCCAGGGATATTTAAGTGACAAGTGGATTTTGTACCCCTCAAACACAGGAAATAGATCCACATGTGACACAATCTCAATCGCACGCCCTTTCCCACCTGGACAAAAGGAACACCTATGTCAGAATGCTGTTCATTGACTACAGCTCAGCGTTCAAAACCATAGTGCCCACAAAGCCCCTAGGTGGTAAGGGTAGGCAATAACACATATGCCACGCTGATCCTCAACACTGGGGCCCCTCAGGGGTGTGTACTTAGTCCCCTCCTGTACTCCCTGTTCCCCCATGACTGCGTGGCCAAACACGTCTCCCAACACCATCATTAAGTCGACACAACAGTGGTAGGCCTGATCACCAACAACGATGAGACAGTCTATAGGAAGGAGGTCAGAGACCTGTCAGTGTGGTGCCAGGACAACAATCTCGCCTCCCGGGTGGCGCAGTGGTCTAGGGCACTGCATCGCAGCGCTGGCTGTGCCACCAGAGACTCTGGGTTTGCGCCCAGGCTCTGTCGCAGCCGGCCACGACCGGGAGGTCCGTGGGGCGACGCACAATTGGCCTAGCGTCGTCCGGGTTAGGGAGGGTTTGGCCGGTAGGGATATCCTTGTCTCATCGCGCACCAGCGACTCCTGTGGCGGGCCGGGTGCAGTGCACGCTAACCAAGGTCGCCAGGTGCATGGTGTTTCCTCCGACACATTGGTGCGGCTGGCTTCCGGGTTGGATGCTTGGATTCGACCTTCGTCTCTCCCGAGCCCGTACGGGAGAGACAAGTTGTAGCGATGAGACAAGATAGTAACTACTAACAATTGGATACCACGAAATTGGGGAGAAAAAGGGGGGGTAAAAGAAATAAAATAATAAAATAAAATAAAAAATAACAATCTCTCCCTCAATGTGAGCAAGACAAAGGAGCTGATTGTGGACTACAGGAAAAGGCACCCATTAACATGGACGGGGCTGTAGTGGAGCGGGTCGAGAGTTTCAAGTTCCTTGGTGTCCACATCACCAACGAACTATCATGGTCCAAAAACACCAAGACGGTCGTAAAGAGGGCACGACAATGCCTTTTCCCCCTCAGGAGACTGAAAAGATTTGGCATGGGTCTCCAGATCCTCAAAAAGTTCTACAGCTGCACCATCGAGAGCATCCCCACCTGGTATGGCAACTGCTCTGCATCTGACCGTAAGGCGCTACAGAGGGTAGTGCGTACGGCCAAGTACATCACTGGGGCCAAGCTTCCTGCCACCCAGGACCTATATAATAGGCGGTGTCAGAGGAAGGCCTCATAAATTCTCAAAGACTCCAGTCACCCAAGTCATAGACTGTTCTCTTTGCTACCGCACGGCAAGCGGTACATGAGCGCCAAGTCTAGGTCCAAAACGCTCCTTAATACTTTCTACCCCGAAGCCATAAGACTGCTGAACAATTAATCAAATGGCCACCTGGACTATTTTGCATTGACACCCCCTTTGTTTTTACACTGCTGCTACTCGCTGTTTATTATCTATGCATAGTAATTTTACCCCTACCTACATGTACAAATTACCTCGACCAATCTGTACCGTGCACACTGACACCGTACCGGTACCCCCTGTATGTAGCCTAAATTATAGTTATTTTATTGTGTTATTTTTATTTATTTTTTAACTTTAGTTTATTTAGTAAATATCTATTTTCTTAAAATTGCTTGTGAGTAAGCATTTCACGATATTCGGCGCATGTGACAAATAACATTTGATTTGATTTGACATTCGATTTGAAAAAGACAGATCCTCAGGTGGGTGGGACATGCGCTTTGCTACTATAAGGCTAATTGAAGCTTCATAACTCTCAGTGTTCAACAGTAACATTTGATAACAATGCAAGAGAAACAGATGAACAGGGATTAGATTTACTCTCACAGTTGACCAAAAATAAATATCTGAAAGCCCCGCCCATAATAAGCTACGCCTTCCGTCTTCTGATCTGACCCGCTGTGTAATATCTCAATAACCCAGCACCAATAACCTAGCATTAACAACACAACTTTGCTCTTTAAAAAATTAGATTTCTGCCTAAATTATTTTTACGTAATTACGTAAAACGTAATTATTTTTAATCAGATGGCCATTAACAAGAACTGGTAATGTTGCATCATTATAGAAAGGTCTGGAACTCACCTTTCTGGTCATTGTTTTAAGTAAATTGCTGACGTGTACTTACTTTTGGACAAAAGCTCAAGTACATAGTACAAAATATTATGAAAATATGAAAAAACATACATGATTTTTTTCCTATTCAATGAAAGTGGGGCAACAGGGCTTGAAATGACTGTGCTTTCTAAATATAGTAACAATCAACGATCAAATGTTAATGATTTCACATTTCTTATTAATGAAAAATGTATATGATCATACTTAGTGACTATTTCATATAACTGACAACAGATAATTATCTCCTAAACTTGTTACAACTTTAACTTTAAGCACAAAGTGATTTTGTCCGTCTTTGACCAAGAGAAAGTGGCCTTGTTTCAATTCTATGAAATGATTTAGAATGGTTTCCTGTTGAGAGCTCTAAATCCATCTGAGAATGTGACAGCAAGACTCGCTCGACAGCCACCGTTCATTTGCGGTTTCCCAGGCTGGGCTCACTAGCTCAGACGAAGAGAAAATCGATTCTTTGTCTGGATAGGCCAGAAAATGTGACACGTCACCCCCTATGCAAATGTGGGATATGAAACCTGACACTTCATGTCAGCTTCCTAAGAAAGTGGTAGGGGAGAGCAGACAGATGAGGCTTTCTGGCACTATATGGCCCGGGACCCTACAGCGTTCACAGAGCGCTTTGTACACCAACATGTCAGTCCGAACCAGTCCAGAACCACTCAAAGTCTCCCATTTGGGGGACTTAACATCTAAGAGATGTGAAAGAAAACAACCCAACTATGTGACCCAATGCCTCTAAACAACCCAGCAGTTGTGTCATCTAAACAACCCAGCAGTTGTGTCATCTAAACAACCCAGCAGTTGTGTCATCTAAACAACCCAGCAGTTGTGTCATCCAAACAACCCAACAGTTGTGTCATCTAAACAACCCAGCAGTTGTGTCATCTAAACAACCCAACAGTTGTGTCATCTAAACAACCCAGCAGTTGTGTCATCTAAACAACCCAACAGTTGTGTCATCTAAACAACCCAGCAGTTGTGTCATCTAAACAACCCAGCAGTTGTGTCATCTAAACAACCCAGCAGTTGTGTCATCTAAACAACCCAACAGTTGTGTCATCTAAACAACCCAGCAGTTGTGTCATCTAAACAACCCAACAGTTGTGTCATCTAAACAACCCAGCAGTTGTGTCATCTAAACAACCCAGCAGTTGGTTCATCTAAACAACCCAACAGTTGGTTCATCTAAACAACCCAACAGTTGGTTCATCTAAACAACCCAGCAGTTGTGTCATCTAAACAACCCAACAGTTGTGTCATCTAAACAACCCAACAGTTGTGTCATCTAAACAACCCAGCAGTTGTGTCATCTAAACAACCCAGCAGTTGTGTCATCTAAACAACCCAGCAGTTGTGTCATCTAAACAACCCAACAGTTGTGTCATCTAAACAACCCAACAGTTGTGTCATCTAAACAACCCAGCAGTTGTGTCATCTAAACAACCCAGCAGTTGTGTCATCTAAACAACCCAGCAGTTGTGTCATCCAAACAACCCAACAGTTGTGTCATCTAAACAACCCAGCAGTTGTGTCATCTAAACAACCCAACAGTTGTGTCATCTAAACAACCCAACAGTTGTGTCATCTAAACAACCCAACAGTTGTGTCATCTAAACAACCCAACAGTTGTGTCATCTAAACAACCCAACAGTTGTGTCATCTAAACAACCCAGCAGTTGGTTCATCTAAACAACCCAACAGTTGTGTCATCTAAACAACCCAGCAGTTGTGTCATCTAAACAACCCAGCAGTTGGTTCATCTAAACAACCCAGCAGTTGTGTCATCTAAACAACCCAGCAGTTGTGTCATCTAAACAACCCAACAGTTGGTTCATCTAAACAACCCAACAGTTGTGTCATCTAAACAACCCAACAGTTGTGTCATCTAAACAACCCAGCAGTTGTGTCATCTAAACAACCCAGCAGTTGTGTCATCTAAACAACCCAACAGTTGTGTCATCTAAACAACCCAGCAGTTGTGTCATCTAAACAACCCAGCAGTTGTGTCATCTAAACAACCCAGCAGTTGTGTCATCTAAACAACCCAGCAGTTGTGTCATCTAAACAACCCAGCAGTTGTGTCATCTAAACAACCCAACAGTTGTGTCATCTAAACAACCCAGCAGTTGTGTCATCTAAACAACCCAGCAGTTGTGTCATCTAAACAACCCAACAGTTGTGTCATCTAAACAACCCAGCAGTTGTGTCATCTAAACAACCCAGCAGTTGTGTCATCTAAACAACCCAACAGTTGTGTCATCTAAACAACCCAACAGTTGGTTCATCTAAACAACCCAACAGTTGGTTCATCTAAACAACCCAACAGTTGTGTCATCTAAACAACCCAGCAGTTGTGTCATCTAAACAACCCAACAGTTGGTTCATCTAAACAACCCAGCAGTTGGTTCATCCAAACAACCCAGCAGTTGGTTCATCTAAACAACCCAGCAGTTGGGTCATCCAAACAACCCAGCAGTTGTGTCATCTAAACAACCCAGCAGTTGGTTCATCCAAACAACCCAGCAGTTGGTTCATCTAAACAACCCAGCAGTTGGTTCATCTAAACAACCCAGCAGTTGGTTCATCTAAACAACCCAGCAGTTGGTTCATCCAAACAACCCAGCAGTTGGTTCATCTAAACAACCCAACAGTTGTGTCATCTAAACAACCCAACAGTTGTGTCATCTAAACAACCCAACAGTTGTGTCATCTAAACAACCCAGCAGTTGGTTCATCTAAACAACCCAACAGTTGGTTCATCTAAACAACCCAACAGTTGGTTCATCTAAACAACCCAGCAGTTGGGTCATCCAAACAACCCAGCATTTTCATTGCTGTAGGTTGTCTCATCAGTAAGATTCTCCTGCAACTATTTCAGAAATGTATCCCCCACTAGGGTCTGTGTTTATAAATGTTTCACCCATGCTCTTTCAAGCTGACGTCACACCCCAAGGAAAGGTGTGTGTGTGTGTGCACCCGCGTGTGAAAAAAAAGAGGTGCCCAGAGTCATCTTAACGATCGATCGAACACCCAAACTATAAACAATTTATTCCTAGATAAGTTCTCAATCTACAAAAGAGAAACCTCATAAAAAGAACATGAAAATACTGTCCTGAGAGTGAACTCCCCACCCCTCATCTCTCTCTCTTTCCATCTCTCCCCCTCTTTCGATTCATCTCTCCCCTCCTCTCTCTCCCCCTCTCTCTCCATCTCTCTCTGCCTTTTCTCTCTGTCTCTCTGTCTCTTTTTATCTCTCTCTGTAAGTCACAGCCCTTCAGCACAACACTGTAATTAACTTGGTTGGCCTGCGTTTTGATGAGTGCCCAGCGCAATGTTGTCTGTGTGTGTGTGTGTGTGTGTGTGTGTGTGTGTGTGTGTGTGTGTGTGTGTGTGTGTGTGTGTGTGTGTGTGTGTGTGTGTGTGTGTGTGTGTGTGTGTGTGTGTGTGTGTGTGTGTGTAGATAGCGTTTGAGACTAGCAGCAGTTCCACCCAGGGCTTTTCTTTAACAGCATGCTGTAATCTAATTGCCAACTCATAAAATCAATTTTCAACTGATGAGCCAAATAATAATATCTTCAAACATTCTTATACTACACACACGCCTGCATGCACACACACGCACAGAAACACACTGCAATCTTACGCTAGCCAGCTCTACCATTTCAGCATCCTCAGAAAAGGAATATTCACCGCGTGCTAACCTCTTAGAGAGAATCAGCTGCATGTTAATGATAGCTCCTACATATCAGCTCTACAACTAATTAAGCCTATAGCAAACTTGGTGTAGTTATTGTGGCTATTTATGCATCACATGTAACACACATCCATATGCACATTTTAAAAATACAGTAAGCCTCTAAAACACTTGGCTAGCTTATGATGACAGGTATTTGATTACTAATCTTGTGCTGTGCTCCATTGAGAATGTAGGTTATGGTGTTTGAATACCTCACCTTAACATTCCCTCCTAAATAGTGCAGTATCTTACCTGAAAAGAAACAAACAAGCCAAAGAGCTGCTGGGTCATGATACATAGCTACATCCCCAGAGTAACCTACAGAGAGAGGGAGATAGAGGACGAGAAGAGAGTTGGGGGGGTTAGACAGAGAATTGGTTGCCAAACAATGTTTAGGGCCACGCACACACGGACACACACACGCATGCACAGGCACACACACTGATGTATTTGTATTGCCCTTCATCAAGTAAGTCTTCGTTACATGGTTCAGACATTGGGCCAGGAGAAAAAGAGTAAAGGGCAAAGATGGAGAGTAGCAGACCTCTATCCTGATAGAGAGACTAATCATGACCTGAAGTTACAGTACACAGGTCAATCACCTTCTAGATCATATTTTGATCTCCTCCCTTCCCTCTATCTCTATGCTCTTGCTTTCCCTCCTTACTTTCCTCAAGCTGTGACTCTTTTAAAAAAACAAGACAGTAGATATTCCATTCTAGTCAAATGTGTGCTCTGCTTACACCTACTTGCAATGAGTAAAACACACTAGTACAATAACAGAATATATTTAGTTATATATTTAGTCATATGTTGTTATATTTAGTCAGCTTCATACAGCGCTTGCACAGAACCCCCAAAAATGTGAACCCAGCTTTTCTCTCCCCATCTCCCCATCCCCTTATCTCTCCCCTCCCTCTCTAACAGGCAGGGATGTTGTTGATGACACGTACCCGCAGAGAGAGGACATGCAGGGTCGATGGACCACAGTACTCACCCCACTCTGCACTGTGTGTGAGTGTATGTGTGTGTTGTGTGTTTGTTTATCTGTACCTCTGTGTGAAAAAGCTCCACCATTGGAGCGGATCTTTCAGTGTGAGAGAGCTAACAGACCATTTCTTTGTTTCCCTTTCTTTCTGTGTGCATCCCTCTAAACTGTACTCTCTCTCTCTCTCTCTCTCTCTCTCTCTCTCTCTCTCTCTCTCTCTCTCTCTCTCTCTCTCTATGTCTCTCCATCTCTCTAGGTAGCAGCTACATAAACAGTTCACACCATGTGGTATATTTAATAGAAAACCTCAAAAATAATTTGTGCAGGTAAGTTTGTGTGTGTGTGTGTGTGTTAAGGTTTGGTATTCCAGACATACTCCTGCCTGTGTATTGGTTGAGATGGACAGTTCATTCATTATTTACAGAGTGTGTTTTAGGGAGGAAAGACTGTCAATCCATAAATAGGACAGAGAGGTACAGCAGAGAGCACACTACACACACCCCTAAAATGATTCAACACCAACCCGTCCCACTTGGTCTAAAGACTCTAGGAGTAGCTCAGTAAGCACAGTAAGTCAGTTTAGACTGGCGGTTAAGAGCATTGGGCCAGTAAATGAAAAGTCGCTGGTTCAAATCCCTGAGACAACTAAATTGAAAAATCTGTCAATGTGCCCTAATTGGCACCCTAATTGCTTTGGATAAGAGTGTCTGCTAAATGACTAAAATGTAGCTATATGTCAAGACCAGCCTTGTGCTGTCCTTAACAGCCCAATTCAGAATCAAGATACACAACATGGTCAAAAGTATATGGACATCGCATTCCAATATCATGGGCAGTAATATGGAGTTGGTCCCCCTTTGCTGCTATAACAGCCTCCACTCTTCTGGGAAGGCTTTCCACTAGATGTTGCTGCGGGGACTTGCTTCCATTCAGCCACAAGAGTATTAGTGAGGTTGGGCACTGATGTTGGGATATTAGGCCTGGCTCGCAGTTGCCGTTCCAATTCATCCCAAAGGTGTTTGATGGGGTTGAGGTCAGGGCTCTGTTCAGGCTAGTCAAATTCTTCCATAGCGATCTCGACAAACCATTTCTGTATGTACCTCGCTTTGTGCACAGGGGCATTGACATGCTGAAACAGGAAAGGGCCTTCCCCAAACTGTTGTCAAAAAGTTGGAAGCTCTTTAATTACTTGTTACTTTTATTTCTTATTCTTATCTGTATTTTTTTGTAACTGCATTGTTGGTAAAGTCTACACCTGTTGTATTCGGCACATGTGACTAATACAATTTGATTTGATTTGACAGAATCATATAGAATGTCATTGTATGCTATAGCATTAAGATTTCCCTTCACTGGAACTAAGGGGCCTAGCCCAAACCATGAAAAACAGCCCCAGACCATTATTCCTCTTCCACCAAACTTTACAGTTAGCACTATGCATTCAGGCAGGTAGCATTCTCCTGGCATCTGCCAAACCCAGATTCGTCCATCATACTGCCATATGGTGAAGAGTGATTCATCACTCCAGAGAACACATTTCCATTGCTCCAGAGTCCAATGGCGGTGAGCTTTACACCACTACAGCTGATGCTTGGCATTGCGCATGGCGATCTTAGGCTTGTGTGCAGCTGTTCGGTCATGGAAACCCATTTCATGAAAATCCTGACGAACAGTTTTTGCGTTGATGTTGCTTCCAGAGGCAGTTTGGAACTTGGTAGTGAGTGTTGCAACCCGAGGACAGACGATTTTTACACTCTACAGGCGCTTCAGCGGTCCTGTTCTGTAAACATGTACGGCCTACCTAAGAAGTTGTTGCTCCTAGACGTTTCCGCTTCACAATAACAGCACTTACAGTTGATCGGGGCAGCTCTAGCAGGGCAGAAATTATGATGAACTGACTTGTTGGTGGAATCCTATGACGGTGCCACGTTGAAAGTCACTGAGCTCTTCAGTAAGGCCCATTGTACTGCCAAGGTTTTTCTATGGAGATTGCATGGCTGTGTCCTCGATTTTATACACCTGTCAGCGTACCCACATCCCCTCAACACATTGCGAGCTAAACATGTTTGCAGCCCCCCTCTTAACAGTGGGGAGAAAGTTTTGGAGTTCATTTCATGCAATTCTACACATTTTGACATGGGGCATAGAGAAAATGTTGCAGTTTTATAGTAAGTTTGCTACAATTCCACACCTTTTGCCATGAGGCAAGATAAGATTTTACAATTTGAATCTCAGGTCATAAATAGAGTTGTGATTGCAAGTGAACCAAAACACTGCAGATATAAAGACCAAATCAACCCAAAGCTGTCTGGGGCTTCACCTACGGGTCAAACTATAGACTATAGATTTAGTGACTCGATGGTAGATACACCTCTGCCACCACTACTACTACTACTGATGCAATATCAGTGCAGTATGTCATCAGATCTGTCTAATAAGGATTCATAGTTATAATGCATATCATTTATCACTATTTACCAATCATAATCAGTAATCCATAATTTGTGCTGTGGTCCTTAATGCCCTGCTCACCCCCACACAGAGCAGGGCTTATTAGAGTAACGATCAGGCCGCACAGTCAGCTCCCTGCGGGTCACAGGTCACAGCCAGACAATTTGAAGTTAAAGAATGGAATCAGCTCTAACATCTATACCCTATCACCGTCACCCAGTAGTGCAATATAGTCCTATTTGGTTGTATGGATGTATGAGTAGTAAATATATAGTTGGGAGTGCCATCGTGTACATGGTTATCCCTTTATACTAGTGTATGAAAAAATGTCATCAGATGAATTCAAAGGCTGTAGATTTAAACCTGGGTCATCTGCAGACCACTAAGCCCTGTCTCTGTAGTAGGACTTTGCCTGATGCGTAGTCAGGACACTGACTGGGTGACAGGTTCAGTCCTGGAGTGAAAAGAAAGGGGGTTGGCGGAAGGAGAGGAGAGATGATGTTGGCTATTACTGTATGCTAATCTCCAAGACAAGTTGCCTGCTAGTGCCCCTGGCTGTGTGTGTGTATGTGTGTTTGCGGATGTTTGTGTGTGTGTGTGTGTCAGTGTTCATTTTGTCAACAAAACTAAAATATTCGTCAAACCTATTTTTCAGTGCCAATTGACGAGACTATAACTGACTAAATAGACCCAGAATTTTTTTCTTCATTTCAGTTCCCATTTCAAACGAAACAGGATGAAATTACTGTATCTCTGTGACTAAAATTTGTCATCACGACAGCTGTGATGGAACAGGAAGTTTTATAAATGCCCGACAGATCATTTGTTTGTTCGACATGGTGGGATATTTTTGAGTCTGTAAAATGAATTATGAGAGAAACATTATTTGTTCAGAACATTTCTTATATTACTACCTACAGCCGAAAAAAAACTTTGGGATATTAGATCGTCAGAAATTCGAGCAGAAATTCTACTTCCCAGGATCTTTTGTTTGAACTTCCCGAGGCAGCTCTATTCATCCCGGGGGGTGCACCAACACCGGAAAAGAGGAAGAAGTGGGGCCCTAGTCAGACAGTGTGCATACCATCCACCGCTTCCGAGTATATTACTCGCTAACGTTCAGTCCCTGGACAATAAAGTAAACGAGCTCAGGGCGAGGTCCTCCTTCCAGAGAGACATTAGGGACTGTAACATACTCTGTTTTATCAAATCATGGCTCTCTCTGGATATATTGTCCTCGTCCATTCAGCCAGTGGGGTTCTCCATCCATCACGCGAACAGGAAGAAAGAACTCTCCAGGGTTTGTTTCATAATTAACAACTATTGGTGTAATTGTGGTAATGTACAGGAACTCAAGATCTTTTGTTCTCCCGATTTGGAATACTTCCCCATCAAATGCCGACCACATTACCTCCAGAGATAATTTTATGTGGTCATCGTCACAGCCGTGTATATTCACCCCCAAACCGACACCGCGACAGCTCTCAAGGAACTACACTGGACTATTTGAAAACTAGAAAAGGGGATACCTAGTCATTTGCACAACTGAATGCATCCAATTGAAATGTGTCTTCCGCATTTAACCCAACCCATCTGAATCAGAGAGGTGCGGGGGGCTGCCTTATCCTATGTCCACGGTGCCCGGGGAGCAGTTGCTGGGGATTAACTGCCTTGCTCAAGGGCAGAACTGCAGATTTTTTCCAACTTGCCAGCTCAGGGACTCAAACCAGCGACCTTTCAGTTACTGGCCCAACGCTCTTAACCACAAGGCTACCTGCTAGGCTAGCTGCCGCATGTCCTTAGGCCAAATTTATTATAGTTGGGGACTTTAATAAAGTAAATCTGAGGAAAATGCTACCAAAATGCTATCAACACATCTCCTGTGCTATATGGGCATCACGGACTCTCGATCCTAGCTACTCTCTCTTCCTGGACGGTTACAAGGCCCTCACCCAGCCAAATTTCTTCAGCCTTCTGTGTTTGAAGAGGCACTCAGAAGGCTGAAGAAATTTGGCTTGGCCCTTAAGACCCTCACAAACTTCTACAGATGCACTATTGAGAGCATGCTGTGGGGATGTAACACCGCCTGGTACCGCAATTTCACAGTTGGCAACCGCAGGGCTTTTCAGAGGGTGGTGCGGTCAGCCCAAAGCATTAGCGGGGGCACACTGCCTGCCCTCTACAGCACCCGCTGTCAGAGGAAGGCCAAGAAGATCATCAAGGACCTCAGCCGCCCGAGCCACGGCATGTTCACCCCGCTACCATCTAGAAGGCGGAGACAGTACAGGTACATCAAAGTTTGGACAGAGAGACTGATAAAACAAATATTTCTCCAGGCCATCAGACTTTTAAACAGTCACCACTAGCCGGCCTCCGCCCAGTACCCTGCCCTGAAACTTAGTCACTATTACTAGCCGGCTACCACCCACTACTCTACCGTGCACCTTAGAGACTGCTGCCCTATGTACATAGTCATTGAACACTGGTCACTTTAATAATGTTTACATACTGTTTTACCCACTTCATATGTACTGTGTATACTGTACTCTAGTTAAGGCTCATCCTATATAACTACTGCTGTACAAACATTTTCTATTTGAATACGGTTCATACTGTCTATACACACCATATACCATTATATCTGACATTCTGATATTTCTTACTTTCTTTATTTAAATGTTGCCGATTTTGTGTGTATTGTTTTGTATTGCTAGGTATGACTACACTGTTGGAGCTAGAAACACAAGCATTTCGCTGCACGTGCGGTAATATCTGCAAATCTGTATATGCGACCTATACACTTTTATTTTATTTTATTAGTTAAACAACAGTCTATCAAAGTTTTTCTCTCCCTTGACTATAGAAAAGTAGTCTGACTTTGAATTTCTAGTCTCGCTGAACCCTCCCACTTCCCCCACTGCATTTTACATTCATAAAGCATATCGAGGGCTGTTCTAAAACTAGGCTACTTGCAGACAAGACCTTTGGCCATTTGTTAAGGCTACACCTTGTTCAGTCATGTTACCTCATTAGCTAGCTATAGCTAACAACCTGGGGCGTGTTCAGCAGGACGCAATGTTTTCCTTATTGAGGAAAAATGTACTTCCCACGACTGTGATGTGTGGTTGTCTCCTACTGTAGCCATCTGAAGATGAATGCACTAACTGTACGTCGCTCTGGAAAAGAGCGTCTGCTAAATTACACAAATGTTATGTAAATGTTGAATAAACATTCCTCTCTGAATAAGGAATAATGTCGGCTTTATTCATGAAATTTATTGACTAAATTCTTCTTGCCACTAAACTATATCTGACTTGGTAAATAACTTTATTTTGAGCTAATGTGGATCCAGTGACTCAAACTTGAACACTTGGACCAGGACTCAAGCACTGGGACTCGGACTTCAGCCATAGGGACCATTGGTGACTCGGACTCGGACATAGGGGACTTGGGACTCGATTTGGACTCAAGTTTTAGTGACTCGACTACATCAATGTGTCTGCAGGGTCTGTGGAACGTCAATAACAATGGCAATGACACGACCGACAGATGGAGGTGCAACCCATACTACCTTGCCAATACTTTGCAGCACCATCTGGTGATTGTGCCTCTCTCTCTCTCTGCGCTTGTATATGTCTGTTTGTTTTGTATGTAATGAGCAATATCTGTGTAGGATGAGTTAGGAATTTACATGGCCAGATAGTTCTTATATATTCTTAACTATGTTTGTCACATTTCTGCTGTTGGGAAGAGAATAGGATGTTACACAGAAAATATGTTGGTAGGACAAGGCTATGCATGTTTGGTCACATGGAAGTCAGTGATTTATGTTTACTATAGGTTAATAAGGCAATACAAATGTGATGTGACTAAAATGTGACTAAAATGAAAGGGCATTTAACAGAGGTGTGGAATCGAGGCACATGACTTGGACTTGAGTCTGACTCAAGTCACAAATTTGATGACATGAGGCTCGACTAGATAGAAAATAAAATAACTTGATACTTGACTAGGACTTGGAACCTCAAGACTCGGAACTTGAATTTGACTTGAGACTGATGACATGAAATTATCTGTCCAGGTTTTGTAACGTTTGTCATTCATTTTGTGACACAGAGTTTCCGTGGATTACTATCCATGCAGCCAGAGACAGTCTAGTGAAACGCACACACGGCCCTCTGATTGGACCAGAAAACTGTCAATCAACACAGGTCTGGTAAACTAGTGCAGTGAAAACGTTTTGGGAGTGTGAAACTGAATTAATAAAAATATAGCCTTCCATTTGTATTTTCTATTTATACCTTTGCTTATTCAATAAGGTCACTAACATAGGCCTATGTCATTGCACCAAAGTATTGTTTAAAAAACATTAATCTGTGCTTCAGAGCCAAAGAGTTGTCAGTCATCAGCATTGGTGCGCAAAGGCAAGCTCACATATCCAGATTAGCGACCAGAAAGTTGTTACATTTTCTCCGGTTTTGCCTATCAAAAACAGAGTAGCCTACTTACGTTCATATTATCCATATAAAGTACAGTTTAGCAATCTGCTACGGACGCATCTTTGCCACAACAATAGGTGACATCATTGATCATTTTCATATTTCAGATAGGCCTAGTTTGGGTGGGTTATAATTATATACGTGGTACTGGCTATATGTCTAATGATATATGTAACATCGCACTACCTTCAATACTTGAAGATGTAACATATTGTAGTGAATTAATTACAATATTCGTGAGGAAGAAAAACGCTCTAGACAGATCATGCTTCCCATCTAATTCTGTAATCTCCGATGTAAACCGTATGATCCTGCTTGCGCTGGACTCCAGAGAAGTGACAATGTGATATGATATCACTAGTTGAAATGGACTGCTAACATGAATGACTTTCAGCTCAAAATGCAGGTGTAAAACACAGTTTATTTCTGTATCTTGCGTTTTGAAAATGCATCACCGTTTATGGCTGTAATGACAGGCTACATTTGCGCATCGATTGTGAACGCGTGCATGTGCAAGCTTTGAACCACTCGTTTTTGGTGTAGCAGGTCAAAAGGTTGGAAATCCACAGCTAGTGAACATATTGCTGATTTGCTGTACATCTATAGGATGGGGTGCAGCGCAAACGTCAAATTGTAGGGAGAGAGGATTGACATAAATTAATATGCATCTGTCGCTCCAAAAATGGTTTGGCGATCAAGAATATGAACCGTTTACTTTGCAAGCTCACCAGCAATGGGGCATCAAGAAGCAATTACTAGCATAGGCCTACTTGCCTTTTGGTAAGTCAAAATTGCTTTAAATGTATAATTTACTTATGAAGCTAGCATTTGGAATTACATAATCAAAATGGGTTGTAGACAAAATAATGAAAAGGCTTGCCTGGTAGCCTCAATAAATAGACAAAGATTTGTAGTTTATCAAGTCATAGATGTTTTTTTTACTTGACTTGACTTGAAAAAAACTTGTGACTCGACTGGGCTTGACTTGATCTTGGAATGCACAACTTGGAATTGATTCAAGACTCAACCCATTCTACTTGGGACTTCACTTGACACTTGGATATTGTGACTTGAGACTTGCTTGTGACTCGAATAATGGTGAGTTGGTCCCACTTCATTTAGTTGACTAAAATGGCACACTGTTTTTGGAATTTTAACAATAACTAGACTAAATCATTATTCAAATGACAAAAATGTGACTAAGACTATTTTAGTCAAAATGACTAAGACTAGACTATATATAAAAAAGAGTGCCAAAATGAACCCTGGTGTGTGTGTTTTCGTTCCCCTGTTGGGTACCCTCTAGTTAGTAGACCCTGTACAGCCAGTGAGCACAGAGCATCTTTCTCACCCTCCTCTCTCTCTCTTCACTCTCTCTCTTCTTCTTTCCTTCTCTTCACTCTCTCTCTTCTTCTTTCCTTCTCTCTCTCTCTCTCTTCTTCTTTCCTTCTCTCTCTCTCTCTCTCTCTCTCTTCACTCTCTCTCTTCTTCTTTTCTTCTCTCTCTCGCTCTCTCTCTCTTCTTCTTTCCATCTCTCTCTCTCTCTTCTTCTTTCCTTCTCTCTCGCTCTCTCTTCACTCTCTCTCTTCTTCTTTCCTTCTCTCTCTTCACTCTCTCTCTTCTTCTTTCCTTCTCTCTCTCTCTCTCTCTCTCTCTTCTCAGCCTCATAATTTATTAACCGACCTGATATCTCTCAGACTCACCAGTACAGCTGTACATCCCACTGCCCTTTCACTACCTCACACCACAGAGATAGAGTGTGTGTGTTTATGAGCTACATGCAGCAGCAGCAGTCTGTAGTCTCTCCTGTTTCTTCAACAGAGCAGAACGGTGTGAGTTGGTACAGGGACACATCAACTGTAGCAGAAATGCAGGACCCCCCCACCACTGTCCAAATACAAACACACATTACACTAGAGAAGCATAACTCTATACTGCACCTACAAGCTGTATCATATGAGTTATCTTCCTGTACATGCATCACTGACATCATTAGATTATGAACAGTCAGAGTTATTATTACCATGATTGTAGACCGAGCTGTGAGTCAATAAAAGCTTACTGTAAATGGCCTTCCAGACTCATTCAACAAACATAACATCCTCATAGATCAGTTCATTGAAACACCGCTACATCTGGACTGCATGGGCCCCATATGAATGAATACATTTTCACAATCATAGAAAAAGCAACAAAAGCACCATCATCTGTGCTACAGGTGACAGACAGCAACAGTCCAGTGATTTGTTAACTTGCGCATGCTGTTTATGTCAATTCCCAAATCCTCTTTCTTATCATGTTTGGCTACTGCATGAAGAGACTGACTGATGGTCTGTGAGGACTGACAGACGAACAGATGGACGCACAGACAAACGCATGCACACGCAGACACAGACAGACACAGACACGCACGCACACACGCATACACACAGAGAGAAACAGCCAGTTGAGAGGGCTTATTTCCCTGTGCTGAGTAAAGAGAGTGCTGTTGAACTGCTAATGATGTGACAGAGGCTCTGTACTGCATTCATCCCACAGAGTACAGCTCTGCATGAAAAATAGAGTCTAGAAGGCCATGCAAGAACGCACACGCATCATCTACACATATCTACATCAACACATAGCCTATACAAACCACAAGGCCATATCCATTCACACACATGCACAGCAATATTTTGTCTTTACCTGCACACACACACACAATCATTCTCACTCACTCTCTTTCTCTAAGCAACCCACTGTGTAGTTTGTTTTCCAGATTTTAATTACTTATCACTCATTAGCTAGGCTATTGACAATAATAATTTAGGCCTATGCACCGTGAGCTGCTTGATTTATAATAGTGCTATATTTAAACTAGCCTACTACTTTTCATCGTGATAGATGTATAATAGTAACTGATTGATGGAGGCAAAGCTGTAAACAACAGACAACAAACACACATATTTAATTCTAAACAGACAGTGGGGGAATAAATGCGGTATCATCGCATACACACAGACTGTACCATACAGACCCACATATCCAAACACACACACACACACTCTCAGACAAGCATGTATGCATGCATGTACACACACACACACACACACACACACACACACACACACACACACACACACACACACACACACACACACACAGCAAAGCACTCAGGAGAGCCAGGTAAAGCTCTGTGATGTGAAAGAGCCCTTTCAGGCTTTTAGGAGAGACACCCAGTGACACACATAGACAAGTCAGGAGAGAGACAGAAACACACAAACACTCACTCCCTCACGCACACACGTACACGCCTAGTCTGTCAGTCAGGAGAGTCCTGAGAGACAGAAGAGACACATAGAGGCAACCGAAAACTGTCCTACCTTTAACTATAAGTACAACGTCACATACATGATTTGGGTTTATCTACGCCATGCCTAAACAACCTGCTATCAAATCCCATAGCCGCGTGGGAGAAAAGACAAGTACACGCGCTCACCTGCGGACGAGGAGGGCACAGTCGCTGAGCACACCGCGGATTGATGGGTGTGTAAATCGATGCGTTCGCGCGCAGTGTGTAGCAATACAATCTTCAACCACAAACATACCTGTATGAACTCATCAGTTACTGTATCCATATATTGTGTCACCGAGGTTAGAAAGCACTTATCACCCCCTCACACGTCGTTTGTTAGGCTACTTCGATTTCGTGGAATCCTCGGTCCATTGTGTCTGTAACGAATTATGTAACAGCCAAAATAACTTATCCATACTGCAGAAAACACTGCTACTGCGACGCATGGAAATCTGACTTTTCTTTCATTTTCTCCGATATGTCCATTTTACAGAGATTATGAAACTCCAACTCAACCTTCGTTTCTCTGACAATTACTTTTCTCTAGTCTTGAAAGGAATTGAGCTGGAATTAATCAAATACTATCGCTCACACATCATATCACATTATGATGAAGGATGCAGATAAGATTACGTGTCTGTAAATGCAATGCAAACCGCAAGATATATTTCCATTTTACTACGTCATTAGGTCAACAGTTGACAACATAATTGAACTTGCCCTAGCGTGCGCATGTAAACTACGTGTCAAAAAAGCTCCTACCTACGTAGCCTATATATGCGTTCTTGAAAAAAGCCACATTGTGAGTACAATGTCCAGAAATAAAATATTCTAATGACTTACCTTATTTATAATGCGAAGTGCGCAAATTTGCAGCTATTTGAGCACTTGAGACGAGTTTCTCTTACTCCTGTTCCCTCAGTGGAGTCATACTGCGAGAGAGAGAGAGGGGGAACAAATACATCTGTACCAGAGCGCGTGCAGACCTTGCCAGAGGATGCTTCAGTCTCCTAGCAACAACAATCGATCTGGCAAGGATACATTTTTATTGGATAAAATGAAAACTTGGTCATTCACCCCTTTAACACGCTTACTAAAATAACATCTCCTGTTTATCTCCAACACAGCGAGCAAACAGAAAGAGCGAGCGAGAGAGAGAGAGATCATCAACCCTGTAGTAAAAACAACATGTAAGCAGATAGTGACACATTTTGGATGTATGAGTATGACTAATACGATCAGATTAAATTCATGTTTGTTGTATTAAGCATGGCCCGAGAAAAAAATATTGCTACCTAAGGTTGAGAATAAGATCCTGGGAAATGAAATGATACACATAGAGGGTGTACTTTCTGAACCTCTAAATTAATAGAACCAGATAAGGTTGGAAGCCACTTCCTCTCCCAATGGGAACCAAGGAACACTGTTGGCCTGCCCTATTACCTGAGCTCCACAGCGCTAAGACCACAGCCTTACACAGGCTATAGGCTGGAGACTGTTTGGATAGTGGGCTCTCTCCCATCCCTCATACTCTCTTTCCCTCCCTCCTCCACCATTCTGTCACACCCTTCTTCTGAATACCAACATATCTATGTTTCTGTCAATGTGTGTGTGTGTGTGTGTGTGTGTGTGTGTGTGTGTGTGTGTGTGTGTGTGTGTGTGTGTGTGTGTGTGTGTGTGTGTGTAGCCAGTGCCCTCTCTCAGGCCTAGCCATGCATGGAGTTCCTTTGCGTTATGTTCAAGAGGAGCTGCACACTTTCATACTGGCATTCTAATGACTCAATGCACACACACACACACACACACACACACACACACACACACACACACACACACACACACACACACACACACACACACACACACACACACACACACACACACACAGAGAGAGAGACACACACACACACAACAGACACCAGCGCGGTCGGTGCCGTTTAAGATGAGGGAGGATGATAATATTTTTTACGAACATGGCCTTATTTCTGTTACAGCATATTGGATGACTGTCATTCATATTATATTCACCCAGTTCAATGTGACATTGATAAGTTTATGCTACTACATGATACTCTAGTTTTCCCTGTACCAATCACGAGGTTGCTACAACCTAGCCTATGAATGAAAGTTTACAACGTAGCTGTACAAACGAGAACCTCAAGATCATTTGAACCAGAGCTTTCAGTAAACAGATCTGTGTCTGTGTATTGGGAAGTTAGCCAAGCGTATAGAGGCATTTAAGACAAAGTCATTTTTGATTGGGAATGTAATCCCAGCTTTATTGTATACTGTGCAGCCTGTCTGTTTTGTATGCATGACGAGATGACTGGGAGGTGTGCAGTGTTAGGCTGGTGTTCTGTTCCCTATACTTCTGCATCAACATATGGTGACAAACCCCCTAACAACATAAAGCACATACTGTACACACACACACACACACACACACACACATACACACACACACACTTACACATGCTCGCACTGATGTAGTGGCGGGCCCAGCCTGTGTTGCTCTCCACATCCACCATTCTGTCACACCTCTGTGAACCTGTAGGTGCTTTTGTGATGACATCCTGTAGGTCTGATATCTGATTGGAAGTTAACTTAAAGTAATTGGTCAACAACTCAGATTTTGAATCGAAACAACTCAGATGTTATAAAAAGGTCTTAGCTTCATTGAGTTTTTCTCTTTTTGTTCCTGACCTGCTGTGGTGAGATACACTCTCCCGTTCTCGCTCCTCTCCCAAGAGCTTTAGGGCATGGCCCTTGAGGCTCTCTCTCTCTCCCTCTCTAATCATGCCTAGATTATTAATGTATTGTTAATGTCAGCATTGCCTTGTAACTTGTATAATTTAATCATACATTGTACAAAGTTATTAAATATCTGCCTTTGAGATAGACAATTCCCAGACCTTTCTTGATAGTAAATTTTTCTAACTCAGCTATAGTCCTGGTTGCACATTGCTGTGTTATCTTTATGGAGTCAGATAAGCATTTTAATAGACGCTGTTGATGTTAATTGCATAGTCTTATTACGGGTCACATGTGAGGTATATGTAATATCGAATATTACCCCACTACACAGACGCAAACACAGACACAGACACAGACACAGACACAGACACGCGCGCGCACACACACACACACACACACACACACACACACACACACACACACACACACACACACACACACACACACACACACACACACACACACACACACACACACACACACACACACACACACACACACACAGGCTTACTGGGAGCTAGGGAATACTGGAGCAATGAGGCTGTAGTCTGGGAGAGCTGTGACTGGCACCAGAGCTCTGTGTATGTGTGTGTGTGTGTGTGTGTGTGTGTGTGTGTGTGTGTGTGTGTGTGTGTGTGTGTGTGTGTGTGTGTGTGTGTGTGTGTGTGTGTGTGTGTGTGTGTGTGTGTGTGTGTGTGTGTGTGTGTGTGTGTGTGTGTGTGTCAGATGCTGGCCTCCCTAATAAAGGCCTCATTGTCCCCTAGGCATGCATGTATGCAGAGAGCCCAGAAAGCTGCTGTGTCCCATAAGGGTCCCACAGCACAACAGCTTTGTCCCCTGCTTCTCCCCATAGACCCCAGCACAGTGGAAAGACTTAGAAAAAGGGATGGAGGGATAGGGACAGAGAAAGAGAGGGAGAGAGTGTTAGGGAGGGAGAGGTAGGATGAGCGAGAGAGATAGATGAAGAGGGAGAGAGAGAACATAGTCTATCAGTCTATTTCTCTGCTGGGGTTGAGGGGTTGTGAGGACGAGTTGGTCAACAGGGGTGCATTTGAGCTCCTCAATATAGATCTGTTAAGGGACTAGAGACCCCTGCAGACCCCTTCCCTCATTTAGAAATATACTTTGTGTGTGCATGTTTGTGTATGTGTGTTAGGAGAGCTGGCATCCTGCAGCCTAACACTTCCCCCTCCTAGGTAGAGCCGGTCTGCTCATGCAGCAGAAAGTTGGTCCTCTGGGATAGTGTTCCCCCCCAAAACGAGCGCCTTGTCTTTGATTCCCCACAGAGCATTTGTGTCCCAGTGCTAATAGCATTAGCCATGCTCCATTACACATAGTCCTCAGCCCTGTCTCAGCCCGGTGATGGATGGACCCTCACACGGAGGAGCTAGTGCACTGAGGAGTGTACTTCGAAGTTTGCCTAGCGTCCTGTAGACAAGGTAGCTACTTACAACCATTCAATTTGGTCAATATGGCTACTGGCAGTACAGTGAAGTAAACAGGTAGACTCATAAGAACTGTGAGGTAACATTAGCTGTGGTCAAGCTACTGGCCATTATAGTTAGATAATCAAGAGAGTTAGTTAGAACAAGAAGTTGTTGTCACACACATAATTCTGCATTGCGGTCTATGAACGTGCTCTGTCATATGGTCAGTAACGTGTGTGTGTGTGTGTTTATAGCTCGTAACAGGGGGTAGGTCTCTAATTATCATGGTTACAGAGGCATGGCCAACAGATTGCTGGACACACACTCCACTCCACACACACACACACACACACACACACACACACACACACACACACACACACACACACACACACACACACACACACACACACACACACACACACACACACACACACACACACACACGTCAGCTCTGCCCTAATTCATGTGCTCTCTGACACCTGAAGTTGGAAGACAGAGGACAATGCCAAAGGACTAGTCAGCCCTTCGCCTTTCTGAGTGTTCAAAATGTTTCTCTCTGGTACAGTATTCAGAGGACTGAATATGATAGAGTAATACTATAGTATCCATGTCTGGTATCTCTCTTAAACTTGTTCACTGAGGATAACTCTGATGCTCTCTACAGTATATTGATGTATGATCTCTGTGGTTACTTGTATCTGTATAGAGTGTTATGGTCTTCTCAGGAATTCTGTCTTATTTACACTGGTCTCATCCCCCACACAAGAATGTAAATGCTGTGATACCCTGTGGAGATTGGGATTTGGTCGTCAGGTTACACTGTCAACTTGGTATAGTTTGATTGGTCAGTGGTTGTTGGTTTTGGGTTGAAAGGTTATACCCTTAGATGTTATAAATGGAATTAAGTTCCTTTGTTCTCCCTCTTATCCTGTATCCAGTCCATGGAGGAAGGTTGCATGATTCATTCTAATTGCCTAGAAGGCATCTCTTTGTTCATGCTTTGTCTTCTAAGTTAACCTTAGGATCTATATGCCTAGAAGTATGCTTTGTAATGGTTGTTAAAACTTCTTATGGCTGCAAGGGAAAGTATTGAGTAGCCAGTGAAATCGTGCCCATTTCAAACGGCCTCGTACTCAATTCTTGCTCGTACAATATGGATATTATTATTACTATTGGATAGAAAACACTCTCTAGTTTCTAAAACCGTTGGAATTATTTCTCTGAGTGAAACAGAACTCATTTGGCAGCACTTTCCCTGACCAGGAAGTAGAATGTCAGAAATATATGCTCTGTTCAACTTCCTGCCTATACATGGTCATGACACGTAGGAGTCTACGTACACTCCATACGCCTTCCTCTGGGTGTCAAGATGATGTGAGAGAAGAAATTTTGTGTTTATCTTGGTCTGGGGTGGAATAAAAGCTATTTCTTTGACGTGACCGTCCACTTCCGGTACTCTGAAGCGCGCGACTTGGAAGTGGGATTGCCTTCTGTTTTGCTGCCGTAATGGACAACAACTATCTCCGGCTCGGATTTTATTTGATACATGTGACCATATCATCGTAATGTATGTTTTTTCAATATAGTTTAATCAGATTATTGAAATTTTTTCGGGAGTTTTGCCGTGTTCCGTTCTCTGACTGTGTTTACGTTGGAGAGATCCGTGCCACTCGGCTAGTGCCCATGCTAAATGAAGAGGGAAAGTTGCCATTCTGAATCCAAACAACGACTCATCTGGACAAAGGACACCTTGTTCAACATTCTGATGAAAGATCAGCAAAAGTAAGACCCAATTTATGATGTTATTTCATATATCTGTCGTGCATGTGAACTGGTCGTGGGCGCCCAAGTGTTTCTGGCTATTGTGGCTACGCTAATATAGCGCTACATTTTGTTTTCGCTGTAAAACATTTAATAAATCGGAAATATTGTCTGGAATCACAAGATGCCTGTCTTTCAATTGCTGCACACTATGTATTTTTCAGAAATGTTTTATGATGAGTAATTAGGTATTTGACGTTGGTGTCTGTAAATATTATGGCTGCTTTCGGTGCAATTTCTGATTGTAGCTGAAATGTAAACTATGATTTATACCTGAAATATGCAAATTTTTCGAACAAAACATATGCTATACAATAAATATGTTATCAGACTGTCATCTGATGAAGTTTTTTCTTGGTTAGTGGCTATTTATTTCTTTATTTGGTCGAATTTGTGATAGCTAGTGATGGAGTAAGAAACTGATGGAGTTAGAAAAGTGGTGTCTTTTGCTAACGTGGTTAGCTAATAGATTTACATATTTTGTCTTCCCTGTAAAACATTTTAAAAATCGGACATGTTGGCTTGATTCACAAGATGTGTACCTTTCATATGCTGTATTGGACTTGTTAATGTGTGAAAGTTAAATATTTTTAAAAAATATCTTTTGAATTTCGCGCCCTGCACTTGAGCTGGATGTTGTCATAAGTGTACCGGTGTCGGGCCAGCCAGCCTAACAGATTAATTCTTGTAACATAAGCTTTATGTGTCACGCCTGGTCCCGCTCCCCCTCCCTGGCGCTCTAGGGCACCAGGCTGCCCATCATTAAGAACACCTGTCACCATCGTTACTCGCAGCAGTGCATCTTCGGACTCACCTGGACTCCATTACTTTGTTGATTGCCGCTTCTATATCTGTCTGTTCCTCAGTTTGTTCCCCCTGTCAGGATTGATGTCATTTTGTTTCCCCTGTCCAGACACTGTCCCTGTCCTGTTTCATGTCTGCTTATTAATTAAATGTTCACTCCCTGTACTTGCTTCTCGTCTCTAAGCATCTGTCTTTACATTATGCCTTGTATGTGAATCCATTCATTGTACAATTTCATTATATATCTTCCTTTGATATATAGCATTCTCAGACCAATTCTTGCAAGTCTACGTCAACTCCTTGCCTAATGCTTTCATGTATATTTTAAATTATCTTTATGGAGTCAGATAAACATTCTTATTACGAGTCACGTGAGGTATTTAAAATATCATATATACTGTATATAAGCATGTCAAATATTACTGCCCACCACACACATACACACACACACACTCACACTCAGAGACAGAGAGAGAACATAACAGACACACACACAGAACAGAACTGTAACAGTCTGTGCCTCTCCTCCTGTCACGCCCTGATCTGTTTCACCTGTCTTTGTGCTTGTCTCCACCCCCCTCCGGGTGTCGTCCATCTTCCCCATTATCCCCTGTGTACTTATACCTGTGTTTTCTGTTTGTCTGTTGCCAGTTCGTCTTGTTTGTCAAGCTTACCAGCGTTCGTCCTGTCAGCTCCTGTCTTTTCACAGCCTATCTTTTTCTCATCCTCCTGGTTTTTGACCCTTGCCTGTCCTGACCCTGTACCTGCCCGCCTGACCACTCTGCCTGTCCTGACCCTGTACCCGGCCGCCTGACCACTCTGCCTGTCCTGACCCTGTACCCGCCCTCCTCATCACTCTGCCTGTCCTGACCCTGTACCCGGCCGCCTGACCACTCTGCCTGTCCTGACCCTGTACCCGGCCGCCTGACCACTTTGCCTGTCCCTGACCCTGAGCTTGCCTGCTGTCCTGTACCTTTGCTCCTACTCTGGATTATCAACCCCTGCCTGCCTTGACCTGTCATTTGCCTGCCCCTGTGGTTACAATAAACATTGTTGCTTCACACAGTCTGCACTTGGGTCTTACCTTGATTCCTGATACCTCCAAGCCTTCTCAACAAGTCCACAATTCATTAGTAATTGACCGCAGAAGCCTTGGTCATGAAACATTAACATGCTGCTGGTATATTATTGGTTAATGATATGAAGCAATCGGCTGAGCGGACATTCTGACAATAAGACAGCAATAGTGGAATGAGAGGAGAGAGAGGCTAAAATCAACGGAATGCTGAACCAGGGCCATGACACACAGTTTTACCAATTTGACTTCAGATTCTGACATTTCTCCAAACGTCAAATTTAAAGTTGCTCCAGATGTCAATTTTTGAAGTGTTTTTGACACCCTGGGTTGCTCCTCCTACTTAGCATCATTCAATTTCTCAAAGTAAAATTTCGAAGTTAAAGGTTCATGTTTTGGATAGGGTTAAAACATTAAGTTTATGCATTAATTTCTGAATGGTTAAATTAAGGGTTAAAGTTTGGGATAGGATTTAAATAAAACAATTAAAAACAAGTGTCTACCACTGGGATTGAACATGTGACCTTTGGATCCGGAGTCATGGGATGAAAATAAAAAATGTATAGGAGTCATGGGATTACACCCCTGTCCACAACGCACTAGCAAAACCCAAGTTTACTTGAAGGTAATAGAGCTCGCTGTTGAGGCCGGTTTTGAAGACATTCCCTGACATCCTAAGGACATGGGCAGACGTCAAATTTCGAAGTCAATCTTGAGCGATCTGGCTGCAACCATGCACACACAAACACATGGACATAAAAGGTATTTCCATTCAAAGTCCTATTTCCCCTGACCCTAACCCTTACACTAACTCTAACCTTAACCCCTAACCCTAATTCCTAATCATTAACCTAACCCCTAACCCTAATTTTAACTCTAAACCGAATTGTAACCCTAACACCAAAGCCTAAAATAGCCTTTTGTCCTCATGGGGACCTGGGAAATGTCCCCATGAGGGAGCATTTTCCTTTATTTACTGTCCTCGTGGGGACTTTTTCTTTTTTTTAGGTCCCCACAAGGATAGAACAACCAACCAACCAACCCACACTCACTCACACACACACGCTTTTCCACGACTGAACATCTCTCTCTATAACCCCTCATCTTTTCCTATACTCCCACTGATGAGCTCTCTCTCTATCTTTGCCTCTACTTCTTTTTCTTTATTTCTCTCTCCCCCTCTATGTCTCTCTCTCTTCCATTATTTCTCCATCTTTCTCTCTCCTTTCCCCTCTAACTCTCTGCCTCTATTTCTCTCCTTCTATTTTGCTTCTCTCTTTCCCTATCTTAGGCCTGGACCAATACGTACACATCACACACACTCATCTTCACCCTGGAATTACTCTCATTATCCTCATTATCTGACTGTGTGTGTGTGCATGAATCAGTGTGTGTGTGTGTGTGAGAGAGAGACAGAAACAGAGGGAGGGAGAGGAGGGGTAACTGATCTCTGTGGATGGAGATAGAGGGAGTGTGTTTGTCTTTTTTAGGCCATGCCGCAGGAAAAGTATACAAAAGAGAAAGGTAACCAAGAGGAATGGGAATGTCTTCCTTTTAGTCCATTTGACATTTTTTCATTCTCTCTTTCTTTCCTGTGTAGGCGATGGAAATGTATCTTCTCCTCACATCTCCACCATCTGTCTGTGAAAGTGACATTATCAGACGGGTGTGTCTGTGAGAAAGAAGACAGAGACTGCATTATCAGAGGCTGCTGTGGTATTCTTTTCTACCTGGGTTCTCTCAGCGCTCCTCCTGCACCAGATAAAACCACCTTTTCAGACACCCTAACTCCTCTACGGTGCCTTGCAAAAGTGTTCATCCCCCTTCACGTTTTTCCTATTTTGTTGCATTACAACCTTTCATTTTATTATATTTTTATTTGGATTTCATGTAATGGACATACACAAAATAGTCCAAATTGGTGAAGTGAAATGAAAGAAATTACTTGTTTAAAGAAAATATACAAAACCCCCAAGAAAAGTGGTGCATGCATATGTATTCACCGCCTTTACTATGAAGCCCCTAAATACGATCTGGTGCAACCAATTACCTTCAGAAGTCACATAATTAGTTAAATAAAGTACACCTGTGTGCAATCTAAGTGTCACATGATCTGTCACATGATCTCAGTATATATACACCTGTTCTGAAAGGCCCCAGAGTCTGCAACACCACTATGCACAGGGCACCACCAAGCAAACTGCACCATAATCAATTATTAAAAAATTTAAAGAATATGGCACCACAACAAACCTGCCAAGAGAGGGCCACCCACCAAAACTCATGGACCAGGCAAGGAGGGCATTAATCAGAGAGGCAACAAAGAGACCAAAGATAACCCTGAAGGAGCTGCAAAGCTCCACAGCAGAGATTGTAGTACCTGTCCATAGGACAACATTAAGCCGTACACTCCACAGAGCTGGGCTTTATGGAAGAGTGGCCAGAAAAAGCCATTACTTAAAGAAAAAAATAAGCAAACACGTTTGGTGTTCGCCAAAAGGCATGTGGGAGACTCCCCCAAACATTTGGAAGAAGGTACTCTGGTCAGATGAGACAAAAATGTAGCTTTTTGATCATCAAGGAAAACGCAATGTCAGGCGCAAACCCAACACCTCTCATCACCCCGAGAATTCCATCGTCACATCTGGAGGAAACCTGGCACCATCCCTACGGTGAAGCATGGTGGTGGCAGTATCATGCTGTGGGGATGTTTTTCATCAGCAGGGACTGGGACACTGGTCAGAATTAAAGGAATGATGGATGGCACTAAATACAGAGACATTCTTGAGGGAAACCTGTTTCAGTCTTCCAGAGATCTGAGACTGGGACGGAGGTTCACCTTCCAGCAGGACAATGACCCTAAGCATACTGCTAAAGCAACACTCGGGTGGTTTAAGGGGAAACATTTAAATGTCTTGGAATGGCCTAGTCAAAGCCCAGACCTCAATCCAATTGAGAATCTGTGGTATGACTTAAAGATTGCTGTACACCAGCGGAACCCATCCAACTTGAAGGAGGTGGAGCAGTTTTGCCTTGAAGAATGGGCAAAAATCTCAGTGGCTAGATATGCCAAGCTTATAGAGAGAGACATACCCCAAGAGACTTGCAACTGTAATTTCTGCAAAAGTTGGCTCTACAAAGTATTGCCTTTGGGGGGGTGAATAGTTATGCACGCTCAAGTTGTCTGTTTTTTCTTATGTCTTGTTTGTTTCATAATAGAAAATGTTTTGCATCTTCAAAGTGGTAGACATGTTGTTTAAATCAAATGATACAACCCCCCCAAAAAATAAATTTTAATTCCTTAAAAGGCAACAAAATAGGAAAAATGCCAAGGGGGTGAATACTTTCGCAAGCCACTGTACACACACACACATACACACGGATGCATGCACACACACACACAACACACACACTAATGACTTGATCACACCGATAGTGTCATTGTGCAAAATCGTACGCAGCATCATCTGGATATGTGTCCAAACATTCACCTTCTGCTACCATTGTCAAGCCGTCTACACATCAAGCCGTCTACACATACAGTTTTAAGCATGTCGTTGTGTTCAAGCCACCATATTGTGTTAGTCCGCTAGGGACCTTTTCCTAATGTATTAAGTGTGTATGTTTATTCTGTGTTATAATTTAGTTAGCTTGTAAGTAAATAATGAAACAAATTTGTGTAGCACTGAATCATAAGTAAGGCTGGGGTTTTTGCAGATGCAGGAGGTTACGACTGTTCAGAATGATGATATTATAAGAGGTTACGATTAATATGTTGACTGTTTTATGGATGTGATAGGTAAAGACCTTTAGAGGTTAATTCGGGAGATGGTAACTCTTTAAACAACGGCTCTCATGATGCCCCAAATCCTAATGAGTTAATTGTTACATAATGATTTTAATTGGGTAACAATTAAACATAGTTAGTTGATAAGATAAATAACAGTCATCAGATTAATGAAAGAAATGTCACAACAGCAGCTAAATTATGTTGACTGTGTTCATGTGTATGTGTGTGTGTGTGTGTGTGTGTGCGGAGGACCTATAATCCTTTCACTCCATCCTCTCTACTTTCTCTTCCTCCCCTTCCCTCCTCCCTCTCTGTAGATGACATTGTAAACTACTTGAAAAGAAGGTTGACGACATTCACTCCTCATTCACTCAGCCTATTAAGTCCACTGGTCCCACTCACACAGAACTACAACCTGTCCGTTTGGGGGTCAAACGACAACCTGTCCGTTTGACCCCATCCCCTCGTCCCTTCTCCAGACCATCTCTGGAGACCTTCTCCCATTCCTTACTTCCCTCATCAACTCATCCCTGACCACTGGCTACGTCCCCTAGGACTTCAAAATGGCCCGAGTCGCTCCCCTCCTCAAGAAACCAACACTCAACCCCTCTGCCATTGTAAATAAGAATTTGTTCTTAACTGACTTGCCTAGTTAAATAAAGGTTACATAACCCCCTCCTCAACCCACCTTTTGTGAACTTGCACTTTTCCCACTTGCTAGCTCTGACTTTTCTGATAGCTCTTTTATTGAGAAAAATGTCCTTACTCGCTATGGCTAAGAATGTATGCTAAATGACAAAAATGTCAATGGAATGTAATTCGTGCATGTACTATGTGTGTACGTGTGTGTGTGTGTGTGTGTGTGTGTGTGTGTGTGTGTGTGTGTGTGTGTGTGTGTGTGTGTGTGTGTGTGTGTGTGTGTGTGTGTGTGTGTGTGTGTGTGTGTGTCAGAAGCTGATGACACCCAGGGAGAATTTTAGCAGGTCATTATCTCAGGCCTTAATAATTCATTTAACGATTTGATAAAAATTATGTTTCATTCATGAGGTGATCCATCCTAGACCTTTATCTTTTTCAACTCAGCACAGTCACTATGCAACTTTTCTCTCTGTCTGGTTTATTGTTAATAACCTACTTTATTTATTTATTTAATTACTATTTATTTGCCCAGACAAATGGAATTGAAAAGACAAATTACAGAGGACAACCCAAAATGGGCTTGTTGGTTGGTTGTCAGTTGAGTTTGAAGTTTGTTCGACCCATTGCAACTCTCCATCTGCTTTTCCCTGTGTGTGTGTGCTTTTATGAGTCTTTGTGTGGAACAGACACCCCTCATCAACAGACCCTCAGAGCAGCACACAGAGACAAATCACACACCATATGCTACAACACACACACATCTCAGATGCCTACACAGCGGTCGTGTCCCACAGCTATCATTTCATCAGTACGTCTTTCTTCCACTTTGCTAATTATCTCGGTGGCTAATTACTAACCTCTTGGCCACGCTAGTCATGCTCCTCTCTCCCAGAGAAACAGCTTGGAGGATAAAATGGAGAATTCAGAAAACCTTGAGTTTGACCTGACATGAGAACAGTCCCATTCTCTAACTCTGTAACTAAATTAGACTGCTGGCAGTATTTCCAGTCACTTTATGGTCTCATTATACACATAGCTCTGAGAGGGGCTCTGCTCGTGTCTGTGTGTGTTGGGGCATTGTGGGTGGCAGTTGATTAGAATAACTTTCCAGGTGATGGTTGGCAAAGGCACAGCTATTTCTACTATTAGAGCTAACTTGGCTTTGGACTGGGCCTGGGAAACCACCTATTTCTCACCATTTCGATAAATGTTTCTTTCTGAAATCCTTCCTTTTAAGGGGACAAATGTTTTCTCCCCCTCCTACCCCCCACTCCTTAATCAGCAGAAATCAGACATAGACTACATACAGTGTATGAGGCCATTGTGAGGATGGGACTGGAGGAGAGGAACACTGTACATAAGGAAGTGGATGGTGTCAAATGTTCTACTTTTAAACCCGGACAAAACAGAGATGCTAGTGCTAGGTCCCAAGAAACAAAGAGATCTTCTGTTGAATCTGACAATTCATCTTGATGGTTGTACAGTCATCTCAAATAAAACTGTGAAGGACCTTGGCGTTACTCAGGACCCTGATCTCTCTTTGATGAACATATTAAGACTGTTCCATCTACGTAACATTGCAAAAATCTGAAACTTTCTGTCCAAAAATGTTGCAGAAATATGTATCCATGCTTTTGTCACTTCTAGGTTGCAATGCAATGCTCTACTTTCCGGCTACCCGGATAAAGCACTAAGTAAACTTTAGTTAGTGCTTAATACGGCTGCTAGAATCCTGACTAGAACCCCAAAATTTGATCATATTACTCCAGTGCTAGCCTCCCTACACTGGCTTCCTGTTAAGGCAAGGGCTGATTTTAAGGTTTTACTGCTAACCTACAAAGCATTACATGGGCTTGCTCCTCCCTATCTTTCCGATGTGATCCTGCTGTACATACCTACACGTACGCTACGGTCACAAGACGCAGGCCTCCTAATTGTCCCTAGAATTTCTAAGCAAACAGCTGGATGCAGGACTTTCTCCTATAGAGCTCCATTTTTATGGAATGGTCTGCCTACCCATGTGAGAGACGCAGACTCGGTCTCAACCCAGGAGTGTGGAGGTGAACGGAAAAGCTCTGGAGCAACGAACCGCCCTTGCTGTCTCTGCCTGGCCGGTTCCCCCCTCCACTAACCCTATTACAGGGGCTGAGTCACTGGCTTACTGGTGCTCTTCCATGCCGTACCTAGGAGAGGTGCGTCACTTGAGTGGGTTGAGTCACTGACGTGATCTTCCTGTCTGGGTTGGCGCCCCCCCTTGGGTTGGTCCGTGGCGGAGATCTTTGTGGGCTATCCTCGGCCTTGTCTCAGGATGGTAAGTTGATGGTTGAAGATATCCCTCTAGTGGTGTGGGGGTTGTGCTTTGGCAAAGTGGGTGGGGTTTTATCCTGCCTGTTTGGCCCTGTCCGGGGGTATCATCGGATTGGGCCACAGTGTCTCCTGACCCCTCCTGTCTCAGCCTCCAGTATTTATGCTGCTGTAGTTTATGTGTCGGGGGGCTAGGGTCAGTCTGTTATATCTGGAGTACTTCTCCTGTCTTATCCGGTGTCCTGTGTGAATTTAAGTATGCTCTCTCTAATTCTCTCTTTCTCTCTTCCTTTTTTTCTCTCTCTCGGAGGACCTGAGCCCTAGGACCATGCCTCAGAACTACCAGCATGATGACTCCTTGCTGTCCCCAGTCCACCTGGCCGTGCTGCTGCTCCAGTTTCAACTGTTCTGCCTGCGGCTATGGAACCCTAACCTGTTCCCCGGACGTGCTACCTGTCCCAGACCTGCTGTTTTCAACTCTCTAGAGACAGCAGGAGTGGTAGAGATACTCTTAATGATCGGCTATGAAAAGCCAACTGACATTTACTCCTGAGGTGCTGACTTGCTGCACCCTCGACAACTACTGTGATTATTATTATTTGACCATGCTGGTCATTTATGAACATTTGAACATCTTGGCCATGTTCTGTTATAATCTCCACCCGGCACAGCCAGAAGAGGACTGGCCACCCCTCATAGCCTGGTTCCTCTCTAGGTTTCTTCCTAGGTTCCTGCCTTTCTAGGGCGTTTTTCCTATACACCGTGCTTCTACATCTGCATTGCTTGCTGTTTGGGATTTTAGGCTGGGTTTGTGTACAGCACTTTGTGACATCAGCTGATGTAAGAAGGGCTTTATAAATACAGTTGATTGATTAATTGATTGTAAAGGGTGAGAGTAGTTGTAACGGCATTCCTCCTCCTCTTCATACGAAGAGGAGGAGTAGTGATTCGACCAAAATGCAGCAGGTTGTGAATACATAATGATTTATTAAACAAGACACAAAAACGAACTATACTTGATAAACTACAAAACAAATAAACGATGTAGACAGACCTGGACACGAACTTACATATAACACGAAGAACGCATAAACAGGAAACAGACTACATACAAACCGAACGAACGAACGATACCGAAACAGTCCCGTGTGGCGTAACATACAGACACTGACACAGGAGACAATCACCCACAAACAAACAGTGAGAACAACCTACCTTAATATGACTCTCAATCAGAGGAAACGTCAAACACCTGCCTCTAATTGAGAGCCATACCAGGCAACCCAAAACCAACATAGAAACAGAAAACATAGACTGCCCACCCAAAACTCACGCCCTGACCAATAAACACATACCCAACAACAGAAAACAGGTCAGGAACGTGACAGAACCCCCCCCTCAAGGTGCGAACTCCGGGCGCACCCCTACAACTCAAGGGGAGGGTCTGGGTGGGCATCTGTCCGCGGTGGCGGCTCCGGCGGTGGACGAGGACACCACTCCACCACTGTCTTTGTCCCCCTCCTTAGCGTCCTTTGAGTGGCGACCCTCGCCCCCGAC
Source organism: Salvelinus namaycush (assembly GCF_016432855.1). Classification (NCBI taxonomy): domain Eukaryota; kingdom Metazoa; phylum Chordata; class Actinopteri; order Salmoniformes; family Salmonidae; genus Salvelinus; species Salvelinus namaycush. Next base: position 31,034,167 of record NC_052327.1, read on the forward strand.
CATGGTCCAGGAACCTTCACTAAGGCCCCTCCTACATAGAGGAGACAGCTCAGGACAGAGAGGTAGCTCAGGACAGAGAGGTAGCTCAGGACAGAGAGGTAGCTCAGGACAGAGAGGTAGCTCAGGACAGAGAGGTAGCTTAGGACAGAGGGACAACTCTGTACTAATGGCAGCTCCGGACTGGGTGGCAGCTCCGGACTGGGTGGCAGCTCCGGACTGGGTGGCAGCTCCGGACTGGGTGGCAGCTCCGGACTGGGTGGCAGCTCCGGACTGAGTGGCAGCTCCGGACTGAGTGGCAGCTCATGACTGGAGGGCAGCTCATGACTGGAGGGCAGCTCATGACTGTAGTGCAGCTCATGACTGGAGGGCAGCTCATGACTGGAGGGCAGCTCATGACTGGAGGGCAGCTCATGACTGGAGGGCAGCTCATGACTGTAGGGCAGCTCATGACTGGAGGGCAGCTCATGACTGTAGGGCAGCTCATGACTGTAGGGCAGCTCATGACTGTAGGGCAGCTCATGACTGTAGGGCAGCTCTGGCAGCTCCTGACTGGCTGGCGGTTCTGGCTGCTCCTGACTGGCTGGCGGCTCTGGCAGCTCCTGACTGGCTGGCGGCTCTGGCAGCTCCTGACTGGCTGGCGGCTCTGGCAGCTCCTGACTGGCTGACGGCTCTAGCGGCTCCTGACTGGCTGACGGCTCTAGCGGCTCCTGACTGACGGACGGCTCTAATGGCTCGGGACAGACGGGCGGCTCTAATGGCTCGTGGCAGACGGATGGCTCAGAAGGCGCTGGGCAGACGGATGGCTCAGAAGGCGCTGGGCAGACGGATGGCTCAGAAGGCGCTGGGCAGACGGATGGCTCAGAAAGCGCTGGGCAGACGGATGGCTCAGAAAGCGCTGGGCAGACGGATGGCTCAGACGGCGCTGGGCAGACGGATGGCTCAGACGGCGCTGGGCAGACAGATGGCTCAGACGGTGCTGGGCAGACAGATGGCTCAGACGGTGCTGGGCAGACAGATGGCTCAGACGGTGCTGGGCAGACGAGCAGTGCAGGCGGCATTGGGCAGACAGCCGTCTCTGACCCGCTGAGGCGCACAGTAGGCCTGGTGCGTGGTGCCGGAACTGGTGGTACCGGACTGGAGACACGCACCTCAAGGCTAGTGCGGGGAGCAGGAACAGGGCACACTGGACTCTCGATGCGCACTATAGGCCTGGTGCGTGGTACCGGAACTGGAGGCACTGGGCTGGAGACACGCACCACAGGGAGAGTGCGTGGAGGAGGAACAGGGCTCTGGAGACGCACTGGAAGCCTGGTGCGTGGTGTAGGCACTGGTGGTACTGAGCTGGGGCGGGAAGGTGGCGCCGGATATACCGGACCGTGTAGGCGTACTGGCTCCCTTGAGCACTGAACCTGCCCAACCTTACCTGGTTGTATGCTCCCCGTCGCCTGACCAGTGCGGGGAGGTGGAATAACCCGCACCGGGCTATGTAGGCGAACCGGGGACACCATGCGTAAGGCTGGTGCCATGTAAGCCGGCCCGAGGAGACGTACTGGTGGCCAGATATGTAGGGCCGGCTTCATGACATTTGGCTCAATGCCCAATCTAGCCCTACCAGTGCGGGGAGGTGGAATAACCCGCACCGGGCTATGAACACGTACAGGAGACACCGTGCGCTCTACTGCGTAACACGGTGTCTGCCCGTACTCCCGCTCTCCACGGTTAGCCTGGGAAGTGGGCGCAGGTCTCCTACCTGCCCTCGGCCCACTACCTCTTAGCCCCCCCCCCAAGAAATTTTTGGGTAGTACTCACGGGCTTTTCGGGCTTCCGTGCTAGACGCGTCCCCTCATAACGCCGGTTCCTCTCTCCGGTTTCCTCCGCTCTCCGAGCTGCCTCCAGCTGTTCCCATGGGAGGCGATCCTTTCCAGCCAGGATCTCCTCCCATGTGTAGCAACCCTTACCGTCCAAAACATCCTCCCATGTCCATTCCTCCTTCTTGCGCTGTCGTTGCTGTCCGTTAACCCGCTGCTTGATCTGGGTTTGGTGGGTGATTCTGTAACGGCATTCCTCCTCCTCTTCATACGAAGAGGAGGAGTAGTGATTCGACCAAAATGCAGCGGGTTGTGAATACATAATGATTTATTAAACAAGACACAAAAACGAACTATACTTGATAAACTACAAAACAAATAAACGATGTAGACAGACCTGGACACGAACTTACATATAACACGAAGAACGCATAAACAGGAAACAGACTACATACAAACCGAACGAACGAACGATACCGAAACAGTCCCGTGTGGCGTAACATACAGACACTGACACAGGAGACAATCACCCACAAACAAACAGTGAGAACAACCTACCTTAATATGACTCTCAATCAGAGGAAACGTCAAACACCTGCCTCTAATTGAGAGCCATACCAGGCAACCCAAAACCAACATAGAAACAGAAAACATAGACTGCCCACCCAAAACTCACGCCCTGACCAATAAACACATACCCAACAACAGAAAACAGGTCAGGAACGTGACAGAACCCCCCCCTCAAGGTGCGAACTCCGGGCGCACCCCTACAACTCAAGGGGAGGGTCTGGGTGGGCATCTGTCCGCGGTGGCGGCTCCGGCGGTGGACGAGGACACCACTCCACCACTGTCTTTGTCCCCCTCCTTAGCGTCCTTTGAGTGGCGACCCTCGCCCCCGACCATGGTCCAGGAACCTTCACTAAGGCCCCTCCTACATAGAGGAGACAGCTCAGGACAGAGAGGTAGCTCAGGACAGAGAGGTAGCTCAGGACAGAGAGGTAGCTCAGGACAGAGAGGTAGCTCAGGACAGAGAGGTAGCTTAGGACAGAGGGACAACTCTGTACTAATGGCAGCTCCGGACTGGGTGGCAGCTCCGGACTGGGTGGCAGCTCCGGACTGGGTGGCAGCTCCGGACTGGGTGGCAGCTCCGGACTGAGTGGCAGCTCCGGACTGAGTGGCAGCTCATGACTGGAGGGCAGCTCATGACTGGAGGGCAGCTCATGACTGTAGTGCAGCTCATGACTGGAGGGCAGCTCATGACTGGAGGGCAGCTCATGACTGGAGGGCAGCTCATGACTGGAGGGCAGCTCATGACTGTAGGGCAGCTCATGACTGGAGGGCAGCTCATGACTGTAGGGCAGCTCATGACTGTAGGGCAGCTCATGACTGTAGGGCAGCTCTGGCAGCTCCTGACTGGCTGGCGGTTCTGGCTGCTCCTGACTGGCTGGCGGCTCTGGCAGCTCCTGACTGGCTGGCGGCTCTGGCAGCTCCTGACTGGCTGGCGGCTCTGGCAGCTCCTGACTGGCTGACGGCTCTAGCGGCTCCTGACTGGCTGACGGCTCTAGCGGCTCCTGACTGACGGACGGCTCTAATGGCTCGGGACAGACGGGCGGCTCTAATGGCTCGTGGCAGACGGATGGCTCAGAAGGCGCTGGGCAGACGGATGGCTCAGAAGGCGCTGGGCAGACGGATGGCTCAGAAGGCGCTGGGCAGACGGATGGCTCAGAAAGCGCTGGGCAGACGGATGGCTCAGAAAGCGCTGGGCAGACGGATGGCTCAGACGGCGCTGGGCAGACAGATGGCTCAGACGGTGCTGGGCAGACAGATGGCTCAGACGGTGCTGGGCAGACAGATGGCTCAGACGGTGCTGGGCAGACGAGCAGTGCAGGCGGCATTGGGCAGACAGCCGTCTCTGACCCGCTGAGGCGCACAGTAGGCCTGGTGCGTGGTGCCGGAACTGGTGGTACCGGACTGGAGACACGCACCTCAAGGCTAGTGCGGGGAGCAGGAACAGGGCACACTGGACTCTCGATGCGCACTATAGGCCTGGTGCGTGGTACCGGAACTGGAGGCACTGGGCTGGAGACACGCACCACAGGGAGAGTGCGTGGAGGAGGAACAGGGCTCTGGAGACGCACTGGAAGCCTGGTGCGTGGTGTAGGCACTGGTGGTACTGAGCTGGGGCGGGAAGGTGGCGCCGGATATACCGGACCGTGTAGGCGTACTGGCTCCCTTGAGCACTGAACCTGCCCAACCTTACCTGGTTGTATGCTCCCCGTCGCCTGACCAGTGCGGGGAGGTGGAATAACCCGCACCGGGCTATGTAGGCGAACCGGGGACACCATGCGTAAGGCTGGTGCCATGTAAGCCGGCCCGAGGAGACGTACTGGTGGCCAGATATGTAGGGCCGGCTTCATGACATTTGGCTCAATGCCCAATCTAGCCCTACCAGTGCGGGGAGGTGGAATAACCCGCACCGGGCTATGAACACGTACAGGAGACACCGTGCGCTCTACTGCGTAACACGGTGTCTGCCCGTACTCCCGCTCTCCACGGTTAGCCTGGGAAGTGGGCGCAGGTCTCCTACCTGCCCTCGGCCCACTACCTCTTAGCCCCCCCCCCCAAGAAATTTTTGGGTAGTACTCACGGGCTTTTCGGGCTTCCGTGCTAGACGCGTCCCCTCATAACGCCGGTTCCTCTCTCCGGTTTCCTCCGCTCTCCGAGCTGCCTCCAGCTGTTCCCATGGGAGGCGATCCTTTCCAGCCAGGATCTCCTCCCATGTGTAGCAACCCTTACCGTCCAAAACATCCTCCCATGTCCATTCCTCCTTCTTGCGCTGTCGTTGCTGTCCGTTAACCCGCTGCTTGATCTGGGTTTGGTGGGTGATTCTGTAACGGCATTCCTCCTCCTCTTCATACGAAGAGGAGGAGTAGTGATTCGACCAAAATGCAGCGGGTTGTGAATACATAATGATTTATTAAACAAGACACAAAAACGAACTATACTTGATAAACTACAAAACAAATAAACGATGTAGACAGACCTGGACACGAACTTACATATAACACGAAGAACGCATAAACAGGAAACAGACTACATACAAACCGAACGAACGAACGATACCGAAACAGTCCCGTGTGGCGTAACATACAGACACTGACACAGGAGACAATCACCCACAAACAAACAGTGAGAACAACCTACCTTAATATGACTCTCAATCAGAGGAAACGTCAAACACCTGCCTCTAATTGAGAGCCATACCAGGCAACCCAAAACCAACATAGAAACAGAAAACATAGACTGCCCACCCAAAACTCACGCCCTGACCAATAAACACATACCCAACAACAGAAAACAGGTCAGGAACGTGACAGAACCCCCCCCTCAAGGTGCGAACTCCGGGCGCACCCCTACAACTCAAGGGGAGGGTCTGGGTGGGCATCTGTCCGCGGTGGCGGCTCCGGCGGTGGACGAGGACACCACTCCACCACTGTCTTTGTCCCCCTCCTTAGCGTCCTTTGAGTGGCGACCCTCGCCCCCGACCATGGTCCAGGAACCTTCACTAAGGCCCCTCCTACATAGAGGAGACAGCTCAGGACAGAGAGGTAGCTCAGGACAGAGAGGTAGCTCAGGACAGAGAGGTAGCTCAGGACAGAGAGGTAGCTCAGGACAGAGAGGTAGCTTAGGACAGAGGGACAACTCTGTACTAATGGCAGCTCCGGACTGGGTGGCAGCTCCGGACTGGGTGGCAGCTCCGGACTGGGTGGCAGCTCCGGACTGGGTGGCAGCTCCGGACTGGGTGGCAGCTCCGGACTGAGTGGCAGCTCCGGACTGAGTGGCAGCTCATGACTGGAGGGCAGCTCATGACTGGAGGGCAGCTCATGACTGGAGGGCAGCTCATGCCTGGAGGGCAGCTCATGACTGGAGGGCAGCTCATGACTGGAGGGCAGCTCATGACTGGAGGGCAGCTCATGACTGTAGGGCAGCTCATGACTGGAGGGCAGCTCATGACTGTAGGGCAGCTCATGACTGTAGGGCAGCTCATGACTGTAGGGCAGCTCATGACTGTAGGGCAGCTCTGGCAGCTCCTGACTGGCTGGCGGTTCTGGCTGCTCCTGACTGGCTGGCGGCTCTGGCAGCTCCTGACTGGCTGGCGGCTCTGGCAGCTCCTGACTGGCTGGCGGCTCTGGCAGCTCCTGACTGGCTGACGGCTCTAGCGGCTCCTGACTGGCTGACGGCTCTAGCGGCTCCTGACTGACGGACGGCTCTAATGGCTCGGGACAGACGGGCGGCTCTAATGGCTCGTGGCAGACGGATGGCTCAGAAGGCGCTGGGCAGACGGATGGCTCAGAAGGCGCTGGGCAGACGGATGGCTCAGAAAGCGCTGGGCAGACGGATGGCTCAGAAAGCGCTGGGCAGACGGATGGCTCAGACGGCGCTGGGCAGACGGATGGCTCAGACGGCGCTGGGCAGACAGATGGCTCAGACGGTGCTGGGCAGACAGATGGCTCAGACGGTGCTGGGCAGACAGATGGCTCAGACGGTGCTGGGCAGACGAGCAGTGCAGGCGGCATTGGGCAGACAGCCGTCTCTGACCCGCTGAGGCGCACAGTAGGCCTGGTGCGTGGTGCCGGAACTGGTGGTACCGGACTGGAGACACGCACCTCAAGGCTAGTGCGGGGAGCAGGAACAGGGCACACTGGACTCTCGATGCGCACTATAGGCCTGGTGCGTGGTACCGGAACTGGAGGCACTGGGCTGGAGACACGCACCACAGGGAGAGTGCGTGGAGGAGGAACAGGGCTCTGGAGACGCACTGGAAGCCTGGTGCGTGGTGTAGGCACTGGTGGTACTGAGCTGGGGCGGGAAGGTGGCGCCGGATATACCGGACCGTGTAGGCGTACTGGCTCCCTTGAGCACTGAACCTGCCCAACCTTACCTGGTTGTATGCTCCCCGTCGCCTGACCAGTGCGGGGAGGTGGAATAACCCGCACCGGGCTATGTAGGCGAACCGGGGACACCATGCGTAAGGCTGGTGCCATGTAAGCCGGCCCGAGGAGACGTACTGGTGGCCAGATATGTAGGGCCGGCTTCATGACATTTGGCTCAATGCCCAATCTAGCCCTACCAGTGCGGGGAGGTGGAATAACCCGCACCGGGCTATGAACACGTACAGGAGACACCGTGCGCTCTACTGCGTAACACGGTGTCTGCCCGTACTCCCGCTCTCCACGGTTAGCCTGGGAAGTGGGCGCAGGTCTCCTACCTGCCCTCGGCCCACTACCTCTTAGCCCCCCCCCCCAAGAAATTTTTGGGTAGTACTCACGGGCTTTTCGGGCTTCCGTGCTAGACGCGTCCCCTCATAACGCCGGTTCCTCTCTCCGGTTTCCTCCGCTCTCCGAGCTGCCTCCAGCTGTTCCCATGGGAGGCGATCCTTTCCAGCCAGGATCTCCTCCCATGTGTAGCAACCCTTACCGTCCAAAACATCCTCCCATGTCCATTCCTCCTTCTTGCGCTGTCGTTGCTGTCCGTTAACCCGCTGCTTGATCTGGGTTTGGTGGGTGATTCTGTAACGGCATTCCTCCTCCTCTTCATACGAAGAGGAGGAGTAGTGATTCGACCAAAATGCAGCGGGTTGTGAATACATAATGATTTATTAAACAAGACACAAAAACGAACTATACTTGATAAACTACAAAACAAATAAACGATGTAGACAGACCTGGACACGAACTTACATATAACACGAAGAACGCATAAACAGGAAACAGACTACATACAAACCGAACGAACGAACGATACCGAAACAGTCCCGTGTGGCGTAACATACAGACACTGACACAGGAGACAATCACCCACAAACAAACAGTGAGAACAACCTACCTTAATATGACTCTCAATCAGAGGAAACGTCAAACACCTGCCTCTAATTGAGAGCCATACCAGGCAACCCAAAACCAACATAGAAACAGAAAACATAGACTGCCCACCCAAAACTCACGCCCTGACCAATAAACACATACCCAACAACAGAAAACAGGTCAGGAACGTGACAGTAGTGCTTGACAGGATCTGAATGGAACACTCAGAATGCTCCATCCCTTTAACTCCACCCCTAAGAATGCTTCCTCCTTTCTCTCACAAAACATATCCTCGGTGGAATGCCATTACCTCATTGGTAGAACCTTTCTCCCTCTATTTTCTGATTCCCTGTGTCTCTCTCTGTCTCTGTTCTGTGTCTGTGTCTCTATGTCTATCTCTACTCTATATCTGTGTCTCACTCTGTCTCTGTTCTGTGTCTGTGTCTCTATGTCTATCTCTACTCTATATCTGTGTCTCACTCTGTCTCTGTTCTGTGTCTGTGTCTCTATGTCTATCTCTACTCTATATCTGTGTCTCACTCTGTCTCTGTTCTGTGTCTGTGTCTCTAGGTCTATCTCTACTCTATATCTGTGTCTCACTCTGTCTCTGTTCTGTGCCTGTGTCTCTATGTCTATCTCTACTCTATATCTGTGTCTCACTCTGTCTCTGTTCTGTGTCTGTGTCTCTAGGTCTATCTCTACTCTATATCTGTGTCTCACTCTGTCTCTGTTCTGTGTCTGTGTCTCTATGTCTATCTCTACTCTATATCTGTGTCTCACTCTGTCTCTGTTCTGTGTCTGTGTCTCTATGTCTATCTCTACTCTATATCTGTGTCTCACTCTGTCTCTGTTCTGTGTCTCTATGTCTATCTCTACTCTATATCTGTGTCTCACTCTGTCTCTGTTCTGTGTCTCTATGTCTATCTCTACTCTATATCTGTGTCTCACTCGGTCTCTGCTGTGGCTCTGCCCTTGCAGAGGAGGCAGCAGAGAGGCCTGTCTTTAGAAGATCCACCATTGGATCATACCAACTACCAGCACACTGTTGAAGACTACTACGGGAAAACATATTATTAAAACAACTTTTTATATTAAAAAATGCCTTTCTATTTGTTACTGATGGTTATATTGGTCTGTGTTATACAGAGAAGAACATTATCTGAAAATACATCTTCGATGAAAGGTCATCTATGTGTGTAGATAAATCAGGTGTATGGTGGGAGGCATAGAAGAGAATTACCGAGGGAGGAATGACACACACAGCTATCCCTTAGGACATAGTATCTCTCTGTCCTCTTTGTGAAACTGCCACCAAGGCACATCTTTCTGCAGGAGAAGCACATTTCTGTGACTTACTGGAGAGTGCAGGTATGATCACTCCTTTTTCTCCAGTTGAATAACTCTATTACCTCCGACCTTGGACACTTTAAAGTCAACTTGCCACTTTGCAAAGTCTACCACAACAATCCAAAACCAACTACCAATCAGAGCCATACTCTTGTGACTGCTTTGTTTTCTATTTTCCCTTCCAAGTCAAGGTACAGCTGCACGTGCACACACAAACCATGATCCTCCCAAACCACAGTTGTGGTTATGATCCATATTTAGCCTTGGTGTGACTGACTGTGAGAGATGATGTGTTACTGATCTCATCTTGATTCAGTTTAAAAAAACACTGATGTGTGTATGTTTTAGTGTTCTCTTTGTGACATACTTTTTTCATTTCCTCTATGTATGTGTGTGTCCTGGGGCTATGATATGACATCATTAATCTCTGTCTCAGCACGTGGCTGCCTATTTCTCCCATCAGGTTAACTACCGCTTAATACCAGTAGGACAGTTGATTCAATCAATATCAAAATATTATCATGATTCATCTTAACACTTTCAAAGGTATACTTTTTAAAAGGGTTAATTAATAAGGAGCTCATAGAAAATATAACTCATTGTTTCTTTTAGTGGGGTCTTTTCTTTCCTCCAAACAATGAGGAGGATTTATTTTGTTTATAGTGATATAGGGGAAAAAGTAAGAGCAGATTGAACCAGCACACTGTGTCTATGTGACACTCACACTTCAACATGTGACATAAAGGCCATTAATCCATTTTCCCCTAATTAGTCTTCTATTTTCTTCTCAGCGAGACAGCCCTTTGGCCGATCTCTCACACCCTGCTGCTTCTATTCTAAACACACTATGAAAACACCACCAGCCACTTACACAGTTTCTCTCACACACAGGTCATTGAGCGCTCTAGGCTGTGTGTGTGTGTGTGTGTGTGTGTGTGTGTGTGTGTGTGTGTGTGTGTGTGTGTGTGTGTGTGTGTGTGTGTGTGTGTGTGTGTGTGTGTGTGTGTGTGTGTGTGTGTGTGTGTGTGTGTGTGTGTGTGTGTGCTTGATGCCAAAGGCACAGCTTCTCTCCTCTAGCAGACAGAAAAGCGTAACCAAACATATAGCGTATTATAATGATTTCACTCCATAATCTGGAAAAACTTGGTGACAGTTTATTTTTAAAGAGATGAAGTATAAGCAGGGTTGTAGTGGTAAACACAAGTGGGTAAACTCTGAACACCAGAGGAGAGGACAGGCGGTTAGTAACACTGAGACGCTAACACGCTAACACGCAAACGCTAACACTGAGAACGGAGTGATGTATGGCCGCTGTCCACTCTGTCCAGGTGCTGAAGTTGTTCATTTCAATGGTGTTGAATCACTGAATGACAATATTACAGCTTTCTGTTGGTTGTTTAGTGGCCATCGGATCGTTGCATTTGTGACATAGTCACCACAGACATGACTTCATGTAAACACAAAATCAAGACTACACATACAGCATGTCCTAGCAGTGTCTGAATCCTGGCTTAGGAAGGCCACCAAAAATTCTGAAATTTCCATCCCCAACTACAACTTTTCCCGACAAGATAGAACTGTCAAAGGGGGCGGAGTTGCAATCTATTGCAGAGATAGCCTGCAGAGTTCTGTCATACTATCCAGGTCTGTGCCCAAATAATTCAAGCTTCTACTTTTAAAAATCCACCTTTCCAGAAACTAGTCTATCACCGTTGCCGCTTGTTATAGACCCCCCTCAGCCCCCAGCTGTGTCCTGGAATCCTTATGTGAATTGATTACCCCCCATCTATCTTCAGAGTTTGTACTGTTAGGTGACCTAAACTGGTGACCTTGCATCCCGCAAGGATGGCCATATACAGCGTTCCTCACTGAGTTCACTGAGTCCCTGAATTCCTATCGGACCTTGTAGTCATAGCAGATAATATTCACATTTTTGATGATGGCTTTCGGAGATTAGGATAGAAAACACTCCAAAGTTTCCAAAACTGTCAAAATATTGTCTGTGAGTATAACAAAACTGATTCTGCAGGCGAAAACCTGCAAAATCCAACCCGGAAGTGCTTTTTTAAATTTTTGTTATCCCTGTTTCATTGCCTGCCCCTCTTCCATTTAAAGGGGTATCAACCAGATTCCTTTTCCAATGGCTTACTCAGGCTGTGAGCAGGCTTTAGACATAGTTTCAGGCTTTTATTTTGAAAAATTTGCGAGATTTTTCAAAATGAGTCAGGTGTCCTTTGATTAGTTCCTGCGCACGAGAGGGGTAGCTCGACATTTTCTTTCTCTCTTTTATTGAGTAGGTTACCGTCCGGTTGAAATATTATTGATTATGTATGTTAAAAACAACCTGAGGTTTGATTATAAAAAACGTATGACATGTTTCTACAAACATTACAGATACTTTTTAGAATTTGTCTGCCTTTCAGGAACGGAACGAGGCTGTGGTTTTCTGAACATAACGCGCAACCCAAATGGCGTTTTTTTATTATAAAACTAATATTTATCGAACAAAAATAACATTTATTGTGTAACTGGGAGTCTCGTGAGTACAAACATCCGAAGATTATCAAAGGTAAGCGATTCATTTTATTGCTTTTCTGACTTTCGTGACCAAGATAATTTAAGGCTAACTGTTCTAGCATTGATTGATACACTCACAAACGCTTGGATTGCTTTCGCTGTAAAGCATATTTTCAAAATCTGACACGATAGGTGGATTAACCTGTTATGGCTGCAGGCTGGTGTCGGTACACTTATGACAACAGCCCGTCCAAGTGCAGGGCGCGAAATTCGAAAGATATTTTTTAGAAATATTTAACTTTCACACATTAACAAGTCCAATACAGCAAATGAAAGATAAACATCTTGTGAATCCAGCCAACATGTCCAATTTTTTAAATGTTTTACAGCGAAAACACCACGTATATTTATGTTAGCTCACCACCAAATACAAAAAGGCACAGACATTTTTCACAGCACAGGTAGCATGCACAAAACCAACCAAACTAACCAAGAACCAACCAAACTAACCAAGAAACAACTTCATCAGATGACAGTCTTATAACATGTTATACAATAAATCTATGTTTTGTTCGAAAAATTTGCATATTTGAGGTATAAATCATAGTTTTACATTGCAGCTACAATCGGAAATAGCACCGAAGCAGCTAGAACAATTACAGAGACCAAATTGAAATACCTAAATACTCATCATAAAACATTTATGAAAAATACATGGTGTACAGCAAATGAAAGACAAACATCTTGTGAATCCAGCCAATATTTCCGATTCTTTAAGTGTTTTACAGCGAAAACACAATATAGCATTATATTAGCTTACTACAATAGCCTACCACACAACCCCATTCATTCAATTCAACGTTAGCGATGGCGAATAAACCAGCAAAAGATATTAATTTTTTCACTAACCTTCATAAACTTCATCAGATGACAGTCCTATAACATCATATTACACAATACATATATGGTTTGTTCGAAAATGTGCATATTTAGAGCTGAAATCCATGGTTATACAATGTGACCATGTAGCAATTATTTTCCAGAATCTCCGTATATGTTTCTGACACTCACCTATTCTGACCAAATAACTATTCATTAACTTTTTATGGCTGCATGGGCAGTATTGAGTAGCTCTGATTAAGGGTGCCCATTTCAAACGGCCTCGTACTCAATTCTTGCTCGTACAATATGCATATTATTGTTATTATTGGATAGAAAACACTCTCTAGTTTCTATAGCCGTTGGAATTTTGTCTCTGAGTGAAACACAGCTCCTTCTACAGCACTTTTCCTGACAGGGAGTCAGATTTCAGAAATCTTGGCCCCTGATCTGGGGTCGGTTTTAAGGTCCCTGTAAATGCTATGAGGATACAAACACTGCTTACGTCTTCCCCTGGATGTCAGTACGTGGTGACGCTTTGAATGGAGTCGATTGCGCAATCATGGCCTGTATAAAACAAGAAATACCGGAAGTACCGTTCTTTTCCTGCTGCGCCTGACGCACGATGTACGTTGGACCTGCTCTCTTTCCAAGCTTGGGTTTAGCCAGTAATATTTCGCCGGTCATGTTTTTACTCGTTAGAGGTGTTAAAAACATCATAAGGTAGTTAATTTAAACCGTTTTATAGCAATTTATATCCGTTTAGTGCGATTTTGAGGCAGTTCTATGTGATGCTCTTTGAAGCTTTGGGCACGTTTCGGGGTCCCGGTCGAACGTTAGTGGGCATTTCGACGGACAGAGGACATCTTTCGACCAAAAGAAGATTAGACCCAAGAAAGGATACATTGCCCAAGATTCTGATGGAAGATCACCTCACAGTAAGAAATATTTAATATGATAAATCGTTGTTCTGTCGAAAAATTTTAAACGCATATTCCGCCATTTTGTTTGGTATAGCTTCGCTTGGCGAACCCTGTATTGCACAGTAAGGATAATTTTAGAAATGTAATTCAGCGATTGCATTAAGAACTAATTTGTCTTTCGATTCCTGTCAACCCTGTATTTTTTAGTCAAGTATATGATTAGCTATTGATTAAACTAGATCACTCTGAAAGATGGCGACCGACATTTCCAGGCTTGTTTTGCTACTATTTTCATTGTATAACCACGGTTTTTTATGGCTAAATATGCACATTTTCGAACAAACTCTATATGTATGTTGTAATATGATGTTACAGGAGTGTCATCGGAAGAATTCTGAGAAGGTTAGTGAAAAAATTAATATATTTTGGCGATGATAACGATATCGCTCTCTTTGGCTTGAATTCATGCTGGGGTAACGTTTGCATATGTGGTATGCTAATATAACGATTTATTGTGTTTTCGCTGTAAAACACTTAGAACATCTGAAATATTGTCTGAATTCACAAGATCTGTGTCTTTCCATTGCTGTGAGCTGTATATTTTTATGAAATGTTTTATGATGAGTAAATTGGTAAAACACGTTGCTCTCTGTAGTAATTCTAGTCGAGTTGTGATGGTGGGTGCAATTGTAAACTATGATTTCTACCTGAAATATGCACATTTTTCTAACAAAACCTATCCTATACAATAAATATGTTATCAGACTGTCATCTGATGAGGTTTTTTCTTGGTTAGTGGCTATCAATATCTTTATTTGGCCGAATTGGTGATAGCTAGTGGTGGAGAGAAAAAATGGTGGACAAAGAAAAATGGTGTATTTTGCTAACGTGGTTAGCTAATAGATTTACATATTGTGTCTTCCCTGTAAAACATTTTAAAAAACAGAAATGATGGGTTTATTCACAAGATCTGTATCTTTCATCTGGTGTCTTGGACTTGTGATTTAATGATATTTAGATGCTACTATTTAATTGTGACGCTATGCTAGCGATGCTAATCAGTGTGGGGGGGGTGGGGGGATGTTGTCATAGGTGTACCGATATCGGGCTTGCAGCCATAACAGGTTAACTTTACTAAAAAATACATGTTGTATAGGAAATGATAGATACACTAGTTCTTAATGCAATCGCCGTGTTAGAATTCTAAACATAACTTCAGTACGACATGCAGCTTACGTTATAGCGAGAGATCGCCCAAAATCTGGGCGCAAACTAATAGTAAACATGTTCGACAGATATATGAAATAACATCATAAATGGGTCCTACTTTTGATGATCTTCCATCAGAATGTTGTACAAGGGGTCCTTTATCCAGAACAATCGTTGTTTGGTTTTAGAATGGCATTTTTCCCTCTCGAATGAGCAAGCAAAACTAGCCAAGTGGCGCTAAGCTCTCCTTCGCCACCAAACGCAAAGAACGCAACACGCCTAAACTCACGAAAAAATTTCACTAATCTAATAAAACTATATTGAAAAAACATACTTTACGATGATATTATCACATTTATCAAATAAAATCAAAGCCGGAGATATAAGACGTCTATAACGAATGCTTTTCAGAAGCCAATACTGGTGACCTTTATGCTCTTCCTGAACAAAGGAATTCTGGGGTCATGTCATTCCAAGCTCTCTCTTTGACCATAGAAATACCTAGAAACCCCATTTCACCTCTCACAGCCTATTGAGATCTAGTGGAAGGCATATGAAGTGCATGTATACTAATAGATATCAAGCACATTTATAGGCAGGCCCTGGAACAGAGCCTCGATTTCAGATTTTTCACTTTCTGACAGGAAGTTTGCTGCAAAATGAGTTCTGTTTTACTCACAGATATAATTCAAACGGTTTTAGAAACTTGAGAGTGTTTTCTATCCAATAGTAATAATAATATGCATATTGTACGAGCAAGAATTGAGTACGAGGCCGTTTGAAATGGGCACCTTTTATCCAAGCTACTCAATACTGCCCCTGCAGCCCAAAGAAGTTAACAACAAGCTAAGCTGTGTTTTGGTATATTTCACTTGCATGATTATAAATATTTTTAGGATTATTTTTGAATCTGATACTTTTTGGAATTTTCTTCTGCCTTTCAGGACCGGAACGAGCATGTTGTTTTCTAACCATAATGCGCAACCCAAATGGCGTTTTTTTGTTATAAAACTAATATTTATCGAACAAAAAGAACATTTATTGTGTAACTGAGAGTCTCGTGAGTACAAACATCCGAAGATTATCAAAGGTAAGCGATTAATTTTATTGCTTTTCTGACTTTCGTGACCAAGCTAATTTAAATTAATGGCGTCAGACCGAGGCTCTGCACCTGTTCTCGTGCTCCTAGACCTTAGTACTGCTTTTGATACCATCAATCACCACATTCTTTTGGAGAGATTGGAAACCCAAATTGGTCTACACGGACAAGTTCTGGCCTGGTTTAGATCTTATCTGTCGGAAAGATATCAGTTTGTCTCTGTGAATGGTTTGTCCTCCAGCTTTCTACTTTTAAACTCGGACAAAACAAAGATGCTTGTTCTAGGTCCCAAGAAACAAAGAGATCTTCTGTTGAATCTGACAATTAATCTTGATGGTTGTACAGTCGTCTAAAATAATACTGTGAAGGACCTTGGCATTACTCTGTACACTGATCTCTCTTTTGACGAACATATCAAGACTGTTTCAAGGACAGCTTTTTTCCATCTACGTAACATTGCAAAAATCTGAAACTTTCTGTCCAAAAACGAAAAATTAATCCATGCTTTTGTTACTTCTAGGTTAGACTACTGCAATGCTCTACTTTCCGGCTACCCGGATAAAGCACTAAGTAAACTTTAGTTAGTGCTTAATACGGCTGCTAGAATCCTGACTAGAACCAAAAAATTTGATCATATTACTCCAGTGCTAGCCTCCCTACACTGGCTTCCTGTTAAGGCAAGGGCTGATTTTAAGGTTTTACTGCTAACCTACAAAGCATTACATGGGCTTGCTCCTCCCTATCTTTCCGATTTGGTCCTGCTGTACATACCTACACGTACGCTACGGTCACAAGACGCAGGCCTCCTAATTGTCCCTAGAATTTCTAAGCAAACAGCTGGATGCAGGACTTTCTCCTATAGAGCTTTTTTATGGAATGGTCTGCCTACCCATGTGAGAGACGCAGACTCGGTCTCAACCCAGGAGTGTGGAGGTGAACGGAAAAGCTCTGGAGCAACGAACCGCCCTTGCTGTTCCCCCCTCCACTAACCCTATTACAGGGGCTGAGTCACTGGCTTACTGGTGCTCTTCCATGCCGTACCTAGGAGAGGTGCGCTATACTCGGGCTATACTATACTTTGTGGGCTATACTCGGCCTTGTCTCAGGATGGTAAGTTGATGGTTGAAGATATCCCTCTAGTGGTGTGGGGGCTGTGCTTTGGCAAAGTGGGTGGGGTTTTATCCTGCCTGTTTGGCCCTGTCCGGGGGTATCATCGGATTGGGCCACAGTGTCTCCTGACCCCTCCTGTCTCAGCCTCCAGTATTTATGCTGCAGTAGTTTATGTGTCGGGGGGCTAGGGTCAGTCTGTTATATCTGGAGTACTTCTCCTGTCTTATCCGGTGTCCTGTGTGAATTTAAGTATGCTCTCTCTAATTCTCTCTTTCTCTCTTCCTTTTTTTCTCTCTCTCGGAGGACCTGAGCCCTAGGACCATGCCTCAGAACTACCAGCATGATGACTCCTTGCTGTCCCCAGTCCACCTGGCCGTGCTGCTGCTCCAGTTTCAACTGTTCTGCCTGCGGCTATGGAACCCTAACCTGTTCCCCGGACGTGCTACCTGTCCCAGACCTGCTGTTTTCAACTCTCTAGAGACAGCAGGAGTGGTAGAACCAGGATCTCAGCAGTCACTGCCTCATTGCCTGCGTCCGTAATGGGTCCACTGTCAAACGCTTCCTAAAACACTTCAGCGAGCAGGCCTTTCTAATCGACCTGGCCCGGGTATCGTTGGAAGCATATTGACCTCATCCCGTCAGTAGAGGATGCCTGGTTGCTCTTTAAACGTGCTTTCCTCACCACTTTAAATAAGCATGCCCCATTCAAAAAATGTCGAACTAAGAACAGATACAGCCCTTGGTTCACCCCAGACTTGACTGCCCTTCACCAGCACAAAAACATCCTGTGGCGTTCTGCATTAGCATCGAATAGCCCCCATGATATGCAACTTTTCAGGGAAGTCAGGAACCAATATACACAGTCAGTTAGGAAAGCTAAGGCTAGCTTTTTCAAACAGAAATTTGCATCCTTTAGCACTAATTCCAAAAAGTTTTGGGACACTGTAAAGTCCATGGAGAATAAGAGCACCTCCTCCCAGCTGCCCAGGCTAGGAAACACTGTCAACATCGATAAATCTACGATAAGCATTTTTCAACGGCGGGCTATGCTTTCCACTTGGCTACCCCTACCCCAGCCAAAAGCTCTGCACCCCCTGCAGCAACTTGCCCAAGCCCCCTCCCCCGCTTCTCCTTCACCAAACCCAGACAGCTGATGTTCTGAAAGAACTGCAAAATCTGGATCCCTACACATCAGCTCGGCTAGACAATCTGGACCCTCTCTTTCTAAAAGTATCCTCCGAAATGGTTGCAACCCCTATTACTAGCCTTTTCAACCTTTCTTTCGTATCGTCTGAGATCCCCAAAGATTGGAAAGCTGCCGCGGTCTTCCCCCTCTACAAAGCGGGAGACACTCTAGACCCAAACTGTTATAGACCTCTATCTATCCTGCCCTGCCTTTCTAAAATCTTTGAAAGCGAAGTTAACAAAGAGATCACCGAGCATTTCGAATCCCACCGTAACTTCTCCACTATGCAATCTGCTTTCCGAGCTGGTCATGGGTGCACCTCAGCCACGCTCAAGGTCCTAAACGATATCATAACCGCCATCAATAAAAGACAGTACTATGCAGCCGTCTTCATCGACCTGGCCAAGGCTTTCGACTCTGTCAATCACAACATTCTCATCGGCAGACTCAACAGCCTTGGTTTCTCAAATGACTGCCTCGCCTGGTTCACTAACTACTTCTCAGATAGAGTTCAGTGTGTCAAATCGGAGGGCCTGTTGTCCGGACCTCTGGCAGTCTCTATGGGGGTGACACAGGGTTCAGTTCTCGGGCCGACTCCTTTCTCTGTATATATCAATGATGTCGTCCTTGCTGCTGGTGATTCTCTTATCCACCTCTATGCAGACAACACCATTCTGTATACATCTGGCCCTTCTTTGGACACCGTGTTAATTAACAAACCTCCAAATGAGCTTCAATGCCATACAACACTCCTTCCGTGGCCTCCAACTGCTTTTAAATGCTAGTAAAACTAAATGCTCTTCAACGGATTGCTGCCCGCACCCGCCTGCCCGTCTAGCATCACTACTCTGGACGGTTCTGACTTGTATATGTGGACAACTACAAATACCTAGGTGTCTGGTTAGATTGTAAACTCTCCTTCCAGACTCACATTAAGCATCTCCAATCCAAAATCAAATCTAGAATCGGCTTCCTATTTCACAAAGCATCCTTCATTCATGCTGCCAAACATAGCCTCGTAAAACTGACTATCCTACCGATCCTTGACTTTGGCGTTGTCATTTACAAAATAGCCTCCAACACTCTACTCAGCAAACTGAATGTAGTCTATCACAGTGCCATCCGTTTTGTCACCAAAGCACCATATACTACCCACCACTACGACCTGCATGCTCTCGTTGGCTGGCCCTCGCTACATAGTCGTCGCCTAACCCAATATACACAGTCAGTTAGGAAAGCTAAGGCTAGCTTTTTCAAACAGAAATTTGCATCCTTTAGCACTAATTCCAAAAAGTTTTGGGACACTGTAAAGTCCTTTGTCACCAAAGCACCATATACTACCCACCACTACGACCTGTATGCTCTCGTTGGCTGGCCCTCGCTACATAGTCGTCGCCTAACCCACTGGCTCCAGGTCATCTATAAGTCTTTGCTAGGTAAAGCTCCGCCTTATCTCAGCTCACTGGTCACCATAGCATCCACCCACCCATAGCATACGCTCCAGCAGGTATATTTCACTGGTCATCCCCAAAGCCAACACCTGCTTTGGCCGCCTTTCCTTCCAGTTCTCTGCTGCCAATGACTGGAACGAATTGCAAAAATCACTGAAGCTGGAGACTTATATATCCCCCTCTAACTTTAAGCATTCGCTGTCTGAGCAGCTTACCAATCACTGTACCTGTACACAGCCCATCTGTAAATAGCCCACCCAACTAGCTCATCCCCATATTGTTATTTATCTTTTTGCTCTTTTGCACCCCAGTATCTCTACTTGCACATCATCATCTGCACATCTATCACTCCAGTGGTAATGCTAAATTGCCTATTTAATGCCTTTACGTCCCTACTCTTCTACATTTTCACACACCATGCATCGATTTTTATATTGTGTTATTGACTGTACATTTGTTTATGTGTAACTCTGTGTTTTTGTTTTTGTTGCACTGCTTTGCTTTATCTTGGTCAGGTCGCAGGTGTAAATGAGAACTTGTTCTCAACTGGCCTACCTGGTTAAATAAAGGTGAAATAAAATAAATAAATAAATAAAATGTCTCTTTCTGTTCTGGTAAGATGGGTACAGATATCAATCTCACATGCACTCTGAACTTGACCATTTGGTTGTGATCTATGTCATGCAGGCTGTCTGAAGTCCTCTTCTCCCTGATTTTACGAATAAAAAACTCCAAATCATGTTTTGTTCCTCATCAGCCTCTGGCAGTGTGATTCATATCAGAAGGGTTTCAGCCAGTTGATGATGCTATGTGGAACAGCATCCATTAATCATGATGTATCTGGCATGCTAGTGACAGTCACACTGATCACCACACATCATTATCATAATCACATACCAACGCATGCACACACGGACTTACACACAAACACATACACGCATTCCAACACTCAAACTCACACACACACACACATACGCACGGACCTATGCGCATGCAAGCACATAACAGTAATTGTATTCATTAGCTATTGGCGACATTTTCATCACACAAAAGGGCACATATAGTATCTCTGCAAAAGTACTACTCCACTACTTCTCTCTGACTGATCAATGTTCTTCTTCTGTTAGCCATATGAGACATTGATTAGTTCATCTGTACATGATGAACACACCAAACAACAGACAGACGTTAGACAACAGACAGTAAGCCATAAACTGTGTGTGTTAAGTCTCCCCTCTAGCTAATCTCTAATAGACAGACTGACAGACTGATGTGTTACTGTTGATGTGTTACTCTGCTTTCAGAGCACAGTGATAGAAGCATGTAAAAACTGTTGCATTGTGGTACAGCCTTAAGGAACTCTGTCACGGCTTAAAGTGGGAGTGTGTAGTTGTGTGTGTGTGTGTGTGTGTGTGTGTTGTTTGGGTTGTGCTGATAGCAGGCCCTCTACAGCTTCATGGCCTGAGGCGTCAAAATGCTTGCTGGCTAGAGTACATATGACCCATCAATATTTACACACACACACAACATCAACATGAAGTCAACGCAATCAACACACTACATAGAGTAACATACAACATACAGCATGTCATTCCTGGCTATATAACAAGATTCTAGTTCTATTTATCTTTAGATCTTGCTGTTTTCTGTCTCTCTTTCTCCCTCGTTCCTTATTTCCTTCGGGTGTACTGTGTTGCAGATGAATGCTAAATATTGGTTTTTCTAAAGGAAAACCACTTCCTTGCTTTGTGTATGGAGGGTGTGTGTATTCATATTTGTGTGTGTGTGTGTGTGTGTGTGTGTGTGTGTGTGTGTGTGTGTGTGTGTGTGTGTGTGTGTGTGTGTGTGTGTGTGTGTGTGTGTGTGTGTGTGTGTGTGTGTGTCTGTGTGTGTGTGTGTGTGTGTATGTGTGTGTGTGTGTGTCTGTGTGTGTGTGTGTGTGTGAGTCATGCTAGAAGAGGTAGGGTTTCTGAAGTGTACCCTGGTGGTTTGCGTTTTCTCCCAGTCCTTTGGGGCGGAAAGAAAGGAGGGTGAATGTCATGTCTGCAAGGCATCGTGGGTATGTGAGTTCTGTCTGAGTGAAGGCTGGCTGCATTGTGGTGGTTGTGTGTATGGCTGATATACTGTGTGCATATCTGTGCATATAGAACATCACTCCCCCCTGGTCTACAAGTACAAAAATAGATTTTGGGATTTCAGTTAAGCCTTTTGTCTGGAGGGGTGTTACAGTATATGATACATTAAATGGCCTTCAAATATCCCTCTCATCCATTATAACCATTATTATGTAAACAGCTCTCTATTCTTCTCAGGTCTGACACCTACTCTTAACACCCCCAACCCCCAAAACACATACACACGCACGAGCACATGCACATTTCTAAACTAAAATCGCCACAGTGCTGACCTGTCTATGGACCACTCCACACACACTTACACCCCCCCCTGTGTAACGGCGTTCCTCCTCCTCTTCATCCGAAGAGGAGGAGCAAGGATTGAACCAAGGCGCAGCGTTGTGATAAGACATGATTTATTTAAACAAGACAAAAAACGAACTATACTTGATACTAAACAAAATAACAAAACGAAAGTAGACTGACCTGAACGTAAGAACTTACATGTAACGAAGAACGCACGAACAGGGAAAACAGACTACACAAAACAAACGAACGAACAAACAAACCCGAAACAGTCCCGTGTGGCGCAACATACACAGACACAGGAGACAACCACCCACAACAATCAATGTGAAAACACCTACCTTAATATGGCTCTCAATCAGAGGAAATGAAAACCACCTGCCTCTAATTGAGAGCCATATCAGGTCACCCTTTAACCAACATAGAAACACATAACATAGACTACCCACCCAAACTCACGCCCTGACCGTCAAACACATACAAAAATAACAGAAAACCGGTCAGGAACGTGACACCCTGTGAGTGTGTGACTGTGTGTGTGTGGACCTCCTGGTGTAAAGTCAACCAGAGACTAGGCTGATGAGCTGTTCTTCAGCCTGATAACTGTAGCCACTGATTGGTCCAGTTCTGCTCCCATGGAAATATTGTAACTACAGTACATATCACTCTGTTACCTATTCACACAGTACATATCACTCTGTTACCTATTCACACAGTACATATCACTCTGTTACCTATTCACACAGTACATATCACTCTGTTACCTATTCATACAGTACATATCACTCTGTTACCTATTCACACAGTACATATTGCTGGTCTGAAAAATACATACTGTGTTTGGCCTTGGACTTGTTTCTCTCCTGCCAGCCTTTCTCCCTGCCTATCTCTTTTCATATCTGTCATCCTCTCTCTCCCTCTCTCTCTCTTTCTCTATTTCTCTCTCTTTTTTTTTCTCTCTCTCTCTCTCTTTTTCTCGCTCTCTCTTTCTCTGAGTGCATGGCAGATTAGAGGCAGAGATCTCTTCTCCCTGAGACGTGTGCGGTTTGATCTTCAGAAAGTTAGATCTGGGGAGCGTGTGTCTGTACGTGTGTGTTTGTGTGTGTGCCTGTGTGTGTGTGTGTGTGTGTGTGTGTGTGTGTGTGTGTGTGTGTGTGTGTGTGTGTGTGTGTGTGTGTGTGTGTGTGTGTGTGTGTGTGTGTGTGTGTGCGACAGTGTGTGTGTGATGTATCACTGTGTGTGCTTGACCGCAGTATGAGTGTGTGTGTGTGATGTATCACTGTGTGTGCTTGCCCGCAGCATGAGTGTGTGTGTGTGTGTGATGTATCAATGTGTGTGCTTGCCCGCAGTATGGGTGTGTGGGTGATGTATCACTGTGTGTGCTTGCCCCCAGTATGGGTGTGTGGGTGATGCATCACTGTGTGTGCTTGCCTGCAGTATGAGGGTGTGGGTGATGTATCACTGTGTGTGCTTGCCCCCAGTATGGGTGTGGGGGTGATGTATCACTGTGTGTGCTTGCCCGCAGTATGAGTGTGTGGGTGATGTATCACTGTGTGTGCTTGCCTGCAGTATGAGGGTATGGGTGATGTATCACTGTGTGTGCCTGCCCGCAGTATGAGTGTGTGTGTGATGTATCACTGTGTGTGCTTGCCCCCAGTATGAGTGTGTGGGTGATGCATCACTGTATGTGCTTGCCCGCAGTATGAGTGTGTGGGTGATGTATCACTGTGTGTGCTTGCCCCCAGTATGGGTGTGTGGGTGATGCATCACTGTGTGTGCTTGCCCACAGTATGGGTGTGTGGGTGATGTATCACTGTGTGTGCTTGCCTGCAGTATGAGTGTGTGGGTGATGTATCACTGTGTGTGCTTGCCTGCAGTATGAGTGTGTGGGTGATGTATCACTGTGTGTGCTTGCCCGCAGTATGGGTGTGTGGGTGATGTATCACTGTGTGTGCTTGCCCCCAGTATGGGTGTGTGGGTGATGCATCACTGTGTGTGCTTGCCTGCAGTATGAGGGTGTGGGTGATGTATCACTGTGTGTGCTTGCCCCCAGTATGGGTGTGGGAGTGATGTATCACTGTGTGTGCTTGCCCGCAGTATGAGTGTGTGGGTGATGTATCACTGTGTGTGCTTGCCTGCAGTATGAGTGTGTGTGTGATGTATCACTGTGTGTGCTTGCCCCCAGTATGAGTGTGTGGGTGATGTATCACTGTGTGTGCTTGCCCGCAGTATGAGTGTGTGGGTGATGTATCACTGTGTGTGCCTGCCCGCAGTATGGGTGTGTGGGTGATGTATCACTGTGTGTGCCTGCCCGCAGTATGGGTGTGTGGGTGATGTATCACTGTGTGTGCTTGCCCGCAATATGAGTGTGTGGGTGATGTGTCCATGTGAGTGAGAGAGAGGAGGGAATATTCACGTTGGACTTCAATGTACAGGTGAGAGCTGCATCAACTCCAGATCGGAGGTAAGTGTGGATCCAGAGAACAGAATATACCAGGCAGTCTAAATGCTTTGTAACAGCTGTCTGTGCAGCCAACTCTGCTGCTTAAACAGCCCTAATAGCTATTTTGGGATAGTTGGCAGCTATAGGTTCTGTGTGTTTATGTCTGTTTTGTTTGTGTGTCCCTGGCTTATATGGAGTCATTATTTGTATTGTCTTTGGGGAACCAGATATGTGTGAATGCGTGTGTATGTTCCTTTTAGTCTGTGTATGTATGTGTGTGTGGAGGGGAAGAGGGCAGGTAGTGGGTAGGTGGTGGGAGTAGTGGTTGGGGAAGTGAGACGTGTGTGTGTGTGTGTGTGTGTGTGTGTGTGTGTGTGTGTGTGTGTGTGTGTGTGTGTGTGTGTGTGTGTGTGTGTGTGTGTGTGTGTGTGTGTGTGTGTGTGTGTGTGTGTGTGTGTGTGTGTGTGTGCAGTGTTTTGAAGTGTAGAAGCGTTGCAGGAGAGGAGCGTTGTTCAGGCATACTGTAGGAAGCCTTTGTTGCCTGATGAAACAGTCAGAGAAAAAGAGCTAAGAGCAGAGAGTTGGATAGAAAGACGGAGTGAACTGAAATAACCTGCTGCAGTCTCCCAAGGATTGGAGCTGCTGCGTTTTGTATTGACAGAAATGAAACCTCAGAAACTGACTAACTTTTCTGTTGGGTTCTACTGATGGGTTTCCAGAGAGAAGTGCAGTCATTTGAATCCATGCTAAAGAGACTGTTTACTCACAGCAAGGACCTGGGGAAGAGTGACAAAGGAGAGGAGAGAAGAGGGGATGAATGTGCCAATTGGAAGCTGCAGTGATTAGATGGCCAAGGTAGTATGAGGGCCAAGTTTGGAAATTAGCCAGATGGGCGCTGCTGTGCCATCGGATCTTCAGTGACCACAGGGAGTCACGACATCAGGTACAAATCTCATCAGAAGGACAGGACTGGATTGTGGACAGGAGTAGAAGCAATTAAGCATTAATAAGGTCCAAAGTTGACTACTCTGCAGTTAAATCAGAATGTTTACACAGTAATCCAAAATGTAAGGACAAGTGTAGTTTTGCCTCAATATCCAATGGCAATATCCACCAGAGGAGCAGCTTGTGGGGTATGTCCGTTTAATATGGTTGACAACTCACATGCAATGTAAGGGAGGGAAGGGGGGACGGGAGGGGGTGAAGGGGGGGTTGGGAGGGGGGCGAGGGGGAGGGGGTTTGGAAGGGGGGTTGGTCTATTAACCTACATGGAATTGTTTTAAGAAGGTCATACCAAGGAACATTTTGATATATGATTTAGAATTTTAAGACCCCTTGAATATGGAATTGTTTTAAGAAGGTCATACCAAGGAACATTTAGCTGTTTGATTTTGAATTTTAAGATCCCTTGAAGCATAAAAAGAATATATAAAACAATTATTTGATGAAAAATGACTGTAGTGAATCTGTTATTCAATGGGCTAATGGCAGTAAGGCCAAAAATACATTGCACAACAGAAAGTCCCCAAAAATCTAAAGGAAGTTTTTTTTTTTTTACATGTATTTAACCTTTTTAATTGTTTTACATTATGGCACTAAACAGTCTCTATATACACAGTACTTCCATTTGTTTTTTAAACTGGTACCGGGGGACCTTCAGACAAGTCTTGTGAGGCCTGTGGGCACCCTAGAGCAAAACAACTTACATGTACTGAATGTGTTGGTGAGAGTCTCACCTTTCCACAGAGGGGACACTACAGACAGAAGTTGGCAGATAGGCTGTACCGACTTCAGACATGTACCAAGACGTTTGTGGGGGCTATAGAGCAAAACAGAGAACAACATTGTGTTCGTGAGAGTCTCAGCTTTCCACAGTGTTTAGGCATAATAGTTTGTAATAAGCGTTCAGACACTACAGACGAACTGGTGAGAAGACCAATTTCCGGGATGTCTCATGGTCTGACAAACATCGCTCTAGCTCTGTCACCTTTCTTTCACAGATGCTGAAGTGCAACAGAGATGGATGTGGTGGATTGAGACACACCCAATGCCAAAAAACAGATATCTCTATCTTAAAACTTCTTGTCAATAGAGGGTGCTGTTAGCACTTTGTAATAATTACGTTCCCAAATTAAACTGCCTCGTACTCAATTCTTGCTCGTACAATATGCATATTATTATTACTATTGGATAGAAAACACTCTCTAGTTTCTAAAACCGTTTGAATTATATCTGTGAGTGAAACAGAACTGGACTTAGAGCAATTTCCCTATGTGGATGTGAGAATGCAGAATTCTGCAAGCTGTCCTGAGATCTGTTTATAAATCTGCCTGTCTTCTATTGGTTGAGATGCACTGCATACGCCTTCCCCTGGATGTTAGCGAATAGTGAGAGTTGAAATGGAGTCTCTACGCAGATCTGAAAGGTTATAAATAGCTTGGCAAGGAAGTGTCTGTTCTTTTCCCTCTTCGCTCTGACGCACAGAGGACCTTGGCATATCGTACTAGAACCTTCGGTTATAGCTCTTAGAATTATCCGGCTGTGTTTTTATTCGATATAGGCTTTAAAGACATCATAATGTTGTTATTTTAAACCGAATTATATCAGTTTATGTCAGTATATTGCGATTTTCGGGTATTTATTTTTGTGGCGTTCTAGGTAGTTGGGTATCTCTGGCTCACATGCTAATGTTTACTGCTAATTGCAACATTGAAGACGACATTCTACAACCGAGCAACGATTCTTTTGGACAAAGGACACCTTTCCCAAGATTCTGATGGGAGTTCATCAAAAAGTAAGAACTATTTATGCTGTTAATTCGTTGTTCTGTTGAAAAATGTTAAATGCATAAGCCGCCATTAATTTCAGTGCAGCCTCGCTTTAACGCACGCTGTATGTTGTAGTAACGTTAATTTTAAAAATGTAACACAGCGATTGCATTAAGAACTAATTTATCTTTCATTTGCTGTCCAACCTGTATTTTTTTGTCAAGTTTAGGATTAGTTACTGATTAGAATAGGTGCCTCTCCCAAGATTTCTCCCGACATTTTCTTGGCAGCTTGGCTACTTTTCTCATTGTATAACCACGATTTGTGCCGCTAAATATGCACATTTTCGAACAAACTCTATATGCATTGTGTAATATGATGCTAAAGGACTGTCATCTGAAGAATTCTGAGCAGGTCAGTGAAAAAATTTATATATTTTGGTGGTTTATACGTTATCGCTATTTTTGGCTTGAATCAATGCTGTTGTGTGTTTGCTATTGTGGTAAGCTAATATAACGCTATATTGTGTTTTCGCTGTAAAACACTTAGAAAATCTGAAATATTGGCTGGATTCACAAGATCTGTGTCTTTCATTTGCTGTACGCTGTGTATTTTTCATAAATGTTTTATGACGAGTATTTAGGTAATACACGATGGTCTCTGTAGTTATTCTAGTTGCTTTGGTGAGAGTTGTGATGGTGGCTGCAATGGTAAACTATGATTTATACCTGAAATATGCAAATTTTTCTAACAAAACATATGCTATACAATAAATATGTTATCAGACTGTCATCTGATGAAGTTGTTTCTTGGTTAGTGGCTATTTATATCTTTATTTGGTCGAATTTGTGATAGCTACTGATGCAGTAAAAAAATGGTGGAGTAAAAAAAGTGGTGTCTTTTGCTAACGTGGTTAGCTAATAGATTTACATATTGTGTCTTCCCTGTAAAACATTTTAAAAATCAGAAATGATGGCTGGATTCACAAGATGTGTATCTTTCATCTGGTGTCTTGGACTTGTGATTTAATGATATTTAGATGCTAGTATTTACTTGTGACGCTATGCTAGGCTATGCTAGTCAGCTTTTTTACTGATGGGGGTGCTCCCGGATCCGGGTTTGGGAGGAATTAGAGGTTAAACTGACTGATTTTTATGGGGATTTGTTTATTATGCTAATTTGATTGAGTTAACCTTGGCTCAGAGCTGCACAGATAGAGTCCAAGCATACATTATATGCTATGTGTAGTGTGAATAACATGTACCATTAGACCATCACATCAAATATCAAATAATAATCATGCAATAAGAATACAATTATCAAATGGTACATACCAATGTCAAAAGATACAAAATATTGTTTGTCTAAAAGTAACTGCAAAATCACATTTCCAGTTTCACTTGTAAGAAAACTCCATGTGAAAATCTCACTCTCACATGTGGAATTGCATTTGCACATATGTAAAACTTTCACATGTGAAAATCGAATTAGCAATTCAAGTTAGATTTCAAATATGGAATTGCAAGTTCACATGTGGGGGTGAAATAAGGTTTTTCGCCTTACGTGAAAAGGTGGTATTAACATGTTGCAGTAGCAATGTTTCCACATGTGGAATTGAAAATTCTACAATACCACTCTGTAATTAGGTTACTTCGCCTACCTGATTACAAATATTCAACTGCGTTCAAAATAAGTATTTATTATTTTTGAGCCATCCACTTGATTATTAATGTAACATGGTGTTGAATGCATGGTGTTGCATTGATATACATGAATACTTAGCACTACCACTAGGGGGAGGCATTCAAAGTGCTTATGCAGGGGGGTGCATCTCTTCTTCATACGTTGGTCCGTGACCGTTGGAAGAAGCCGAGTGAAAGGAACAGAGAAAGAGAACTCTGTGTCTCCTTATTTCTTATCCTATTTTCCAGGTTGTACGCATGGTTACGTTTTCATAATCTAGAGATAACATGTTTATTAACTCAACTCTGTCCAGTTTCTGCTCATTTTGATGTATAATTTGTTTTAAATTCCAGGAGTGAAAAACTAGTGATATTTTCCCATTTACATGAGTGTATCTAAGCTAAGTACTGTAGCTAGCTAGCTCAATTTGACAACAAGATGGCATTTCGGAAGATTTATTATTTTGGTTCTAAATAGTTTAATTTTTTACAAACAATGGCTCATATTGAGTGTATTTACATGTCAACATATAAACCACACTAATTGTATGTATTATGAAATTTGGTATTACTAATTATATGGTTATTTATTACGACATTTGTAACTAATGGTTGCATGCTAATTGATAACCGCTAGCTAGCTATTTTTAGTACAAGCTGTCCATTGGTTTTTGTTACCTTTAATACACCGGCCTAAAAGGGATTTTTGTGTATTTGAAAATGTGTGAATGTGTTTGTTGGAATGATTGTAAACAGATACTTTTCTGCAAAGAGATGATTTTGAATTAAGAGTGTCGGTTTACTTTTTGTAATTTTAGTGCACTAGTTTGTTTTATCGTGATTAATCACATTATCTGAAAGTTTTCAACATACACTGAAAACATCCAAAATACATATTACTATTCATGGGAGCTTGTTTATTATGGACATTGGTGTTAACCGTGCCATTTACCCTCCTGTGATGGCATCACCAAGAGTGGGCACAGTATTAACGGGACACTACCTCATGTTGAGTTGGGTATATCACTCCCTTGTTTTCTACCATTTGTACATGGCTGTACTCCTTTATTGTATAGTTTGCAAGTAAAGGCAACTAATACTGAAACGCGTGGGGATTAATCCTTGTGAAGTTACTACATCTTTTTGGTGATGAGGATAAAACTTAGAGATCAGCTTGTATGTGACGCTGCACTATCTAGCTAAGAATCAGAGAGTTAGCCAGTTAGCTTTTTTTTTTGAGCAACGGAGAGCAGGAGCCACGGGAGGTAATCAGGCTCCTGCCATCACACCAGCAGGGAT
This sequence comes from Salvelinus namaycush, assembly GCF_016432855.1. Taxonomy (NCBI): domain Eukaryota; kingdom Metazoa; phylum Chordata; class Actinopteri; order Salmoniformes; family Salmonidae; genus Salvelinus; species Salvelinus namaycush. Next base: position 31,064,172 of record NC_052327.1, read on the forward strand.
CAGACTGCGTACATACACTGGAGAGACCCTACCATTGCTAGGGGCTCTAGAGGTGGACATTGCATACAACATCCAGGAAACGAGAGCACGGCTCCTGGTGGTGAAAGGGAATGGGCCTAGTCTACTAGGGCATGACTGGCTCAACAAAATAAAACTGAACTGTGATGAGATAAAACACACACAAGGGACTGTTGATGTCATTGAAAAGTACCCAGAGGTTTTCAGAGATGAACTGGGCACGCTGCAGGCTATTGTTTGTGGATCCTCATTTTTTCAAGCCCAGGACAGGATTTGCCCCACGCACGCTGACAAGTGCTGAGAAGGGATATTCACAGTTAGACAAGGATGGTCTAGCCATAGTCTTTGCTGTAAAACATTTTCATCAGTATCTCTACGGTCATCATTTCACCATACACGCTGACCACAAGCCCCTGATGAGCCTTTTCAGTGAATCAATATGTATTCTTCCCAATGGTTCAGCAAGGACACAGCGCTGGGATATCACACTTTCAGCTTACCATCGTGTACAGAGCAGGGAAGGACAATGCAAACACAGATGCGCTCAGCCGTCTCCCGCTACCAGACAATTTTCCTAATGGAAAACTCACCTGTGAATGCCAAACAGATTAAACAGTGGACAGACCGGGATCCTATCCTGTCCCAAGTGAAAAGATTCCTTATGCAGGGTGGGCCTTCAGTCATAGAGGATGATGGACTGAGACCGTATGCAAAGCGCAAAACTAAGCTGAGTGTGCAAAATGGCTGCAAACTCTGGGGTCCAGAGTGGTCTTCCCGCCCACTGGCAATTCACAAGTCATGGACGAGGTTCATGAGGCTCACCCGGGTGGCTCTCGGATGAAAAGTTTAGCCAGAGCTTATATCTGGTGGCCTAACATAGATCAAGAAAACAAAGTGCCAGATCAACCAGAAGATGGCTCCGCCCGCACCACTACATCCGTGGGAGTGGCCTGACCGCTCATCGTCCAGGCTGTACACTGACTTGGCAGGCCCTTTTATGGGTCACATGTTTCTTGGCATGGTGGACACGCACTCCAAGTGGCTGGAGGCTCACATTATGAGCAACATCACAGCGACAACAACCATCGAGAAGCTACGCTAGGTGTTTGCAACCCATGGTCTGCCTAACCTTCTCCTGTGACTTGTTACAAGAATTCATGTTTCACCCGGCTTCGAATGGCTTAGCGGAGCAGGCTGTGGAGACACTGAAAGAGGTGCTGAAAAGGATGGGGGAACCATCGCAACCAAGCTCTCTAGGTTCTTGTTCCAGTACTGCATCATGCCACAAACAACAACAGGACAGACTCCAGCTGAGATGCTGATGGACAGAAAGCCAAAAGCTCACCTGGACCTACCGCATCTGGACATCAAGGCATGAGTGGAATGAAAGCAGGAGAAGCAAAAAGAGAGACATGACCACCACACGAGGGAGAGACAGTTAAAACCAAATGACATTGTCTGTATCCGTAACTTCACAAGCAGCCAACACTGGTTGCCAGGTATCCTTCTGAGTCAGAGTGGTCCAGTCTCCTTTGTGGTCAAACTGACTGATAGTCAAGTCATGCGCAGACACCAGGACCACATCCGCCTCCGATATGACAAAGAAAATACAATGTTTTCAGACAAAACAGCTGTGGGTGGTAGTGCACAAGTTGAAACAGGATGACAAGTGGCTGAGGAACAGGGGCACTCAGTGGCTCCAGGAGAGGGTAATGGACTGTCTCTGACAAACACCCAACCTACCCCTGTGCCCTCAGACCCAGCTCCACTGGGACATGTCTCAACTGTGTCTATGGGGACACCAGGAGTACTGGCAGATCACAGCGTAGTCACAAGACTCCAGACAGACTGACTCTATTGAGACTAGGAGACTCTTGGTGTTAGTTTTTGAACAGCAGACTTAGTTGAAAAAAAAGGTATGTTATCATTGTTTGTTTACAAATGCATTAACACTAACACAAGTTCTAAAGTGAAGGAAAGAAGAGGAAACACTCGTGTTGTTAACTTGTTGACTTGTATTCTTAATGTATTTTCAACGCAGGGAGATTGAAAGTAATGGTGGAGAAGTGTTATAATGTGAGCACTAAATAAATAATTCCTACTGAATAGGTAGTGTACTTAACTGCAGTATAGTATTATTACTATTCATGGTAGCATGGTTATTATGCACATTGGTGTTGACCGTGACCTTTACCCTCCTGTGATGTCATTAACGGGACACTAGCTCATGTTGAGTTGAGTATATCGCTCTCCTGTTTTCTACCCTTTGTACATGGCTGTACCCCTTTATTTTGTAGTTTGCAAGAAAAAGCAATAAACATTGAAACAGGTGTGGATAATCCTTATAAAGTTACTACAATCACATTGTCTGAAAGCGTTGAAAATACACTGAAAACATCCCAAGAAACATAATATACAGATAAAAACAATGCAATGTCAACACAAGTTAAAAAGAAGAAACGTTTCCTTTATCAATTTATCTGATTTTGCTAAAAGTGACTTTGGACAAAATCAAGAAATCAATATTGTTGTAATGCTTTTTATATAACAAAAATCTTAAATTACAAATCTCAAATTCTGAATGTGGCGATTATGATTAATCCCAGCAAATATTAACTTGAGTACATTTTTTTTTGTCTGACCTATTGCATTGAAAGAGAAACCCACTCTGGGTCTAATGGTCAAGACGTTGACTTCTCACGTGGGAGACCCAGGTTCTTATCTCACCGGTTACAAAAGCATACACGTGAACCTTAGAACATCACATGTGAAATGTTGGGAACTGTGTCTGAGTCATGTACAAAACCCGTGTCTGACTTGTGAATAATCAATATATAATTTGTTCATACAAGGGTCCGAAAAGCACGTCTTTTTTTCGCATGTTTTTTATGTGATTTTTCTTGTTTTCTTGGGGAAGAGCAGACACAAACTACATGTGTGACACACACAAACATGAAAACACACAAACACACAGGCACTCGGGTGCACGTCTAACCGAGCATGCTGAAACAGCGGTTGTCCGATTTGAGTGTTATGAGCCATGAGACACACACATGCTGACATACACACACATAAGATGGCATTCACACACAAAAATGTTAGATACAAAACAGTGACAATGGAACATACACACAGACACATACACACCTACAATGACATACTGAAATATAATTTACAGCTTCATCTAGTTTCATTTTCATCGAAATTTGACCTTACCATCGTCCAATTATCAATTGACTCCAGTTAAGGGATACAATTACTTATCGTATGTTTTTCAGATGGAAGTTTGAAGTTGTTTCTGTTTCAAGGCAAACAGCCCACCCCCTAAAAAAAGGAACACTTTTATAAAGTAATAGTCATTTTATCTCCCCCCCACCCCCACTCCCCCTTCCTTTAATTTCCTACTTCTCTGCGTATGCGGCAGTAGAGAGAGGAATGAGAATAAATCCCCAGGTTTATCACTCTCAGCATGTGTGTGGCTGTTTAGGCTTTCAGAGGCAGAATTCAAATAGTCCTCTGGCTCAGACTCTGGGCTCCTATTGTTAGAGACTGTCACTGTGTTAACTCTCCTTCCCTCTCCTCTCCTCTCCTCCTCTCCTTCCCTCTCGTCTCCTCCTCTCCTCTCCTCATGATTTTGTTTCATGTCCTTGTCACTGAAACACTGCACCCTAAACTATATTGTTTAAACTAAATGTCAAATAATGGTATCTACTGATCTGTGTTGTGAGTGTGTTTCAGCAGAGAAGCATCAGGTTGAGAGAGCAGATATAGAGCAGGGCTGCATGGCTGGTGTTGGGATTCAGGCCGTGGTGAGGTGGAGAGAGCAGGTGAGGTGAAAGATGGTCACATAAAGATTAAACACAGTCATACCATCCATCAGAGAGAAAGAAGAGAGAGAGATGATGAAAGAGAGAAGGAAAGGGAGATAGGGATGAGAGGGCTTAGCACCAAAGACAGGCAAGACGGACTTAACATCTCCCCAGGGGCAGTCAGAGAACAAGTATTCATCATCTCCAGCTCCAAGAGTGGAGGTAACGTCCCAATTATCAGAGAGAGCTTCCTTTCCTCCATCAACATAGCTAGGTTATTGATGAAAGGGGAGAGAGGGAGGGAGAGAGAGAGAGAGAGAGAGATACCATTCAAGACTTTCTGAACAGTCTGAAACTACATTCCTAGTGGACTCAGTAAGACAGTGAGGGAAGTCATGGACAGGCTGTCTGAGTCTTGTGCCTGACATAAGTTACAGAGTGGTATGTAATGATCTAATCAGCCATTGATGTAGACGTGATGTAAAAGTGACAGAGATGACTGGGGCTCTAATGACTTGGCAGTCTACATAGCCATCCACACATTAACTATTCAACACAGAATAACCATTCATCTGGAACATTACGCTATAAGTCTAATATTTATTAGCTCTGATTACCAGATCCATATTTTAGATGTGACTATGTCTAATTCCTCTTAGTGCTTTAAATATTTAAATTAGTTCAGATGTGACACCAACTCTGATGAATCCAGACATACAGTACTGTACATCAGACAATTTACTTATTTTCTGCGTCAAAGTATCAGTATTCAGCACAGTTGATATTTCTAGATTCCTCTTTCTCTCTCTCTCTCTCTCTCAACTTTTTAAAGGTTACAACCATTGTAAGGGCTTTTTGAAAATTAAACAATGTGTGTGCTCCTTCATGGCATTATCCAAATGGCTCTGACACTTTTTTTAATCAATTAATGAATCTAAGGGAATGAGCTAAAAGGTTTTATCATCAATCTCCATTTCCATTTCTATTGTCTGTGTTAGCACTGTGGGGAAAATGAAATCCTCAAGATGGAGCGGGGCATAGGATGGAGCCTGCTGCCAAAGAGAGAGATCAGTCTATTCTGTGAAAGTGGTTGTTTGTGTGCAGTTGGCTACTTGTGTGTGTGATTATGTGTGTGCGTGTGTATGCATACAGTATTTGAGCATGTATATGCATTTCAGTGTGTGTTTGTTTGTGTATGTGTTCTTTGTTCTAAAGGAAGAGTGGTGTTTGAGGGTTTAAGAAGCTTCCCATGGACCGTGCCTCAGCCTCCAGGAGCATGGGAACCTGGGTCCTCTCTGGACCTCCATTGGTGGATCAGTTAGCCTGCTGACCTTGTTCTACTCCAGCTGAGGAGAAGCCATTGACTCTTTGTTCAAACCAAAGGAAGCCACTTCTCCCCTGAAAACACAGACATAGACCCCAATATCACTACACACAATGCCCAGTCTATTTCTTTCTGTCCTTCCTTTCTCTCTCTCTGTTTTCCTTCTCTCTCTCTCTCTCTTTCCGTTTGGGAGATAAATGCTGCACCTAGCAAACACCGAGTAGCAAGAGACTTGTTGGAGTGGATAAGATAGGACATCAGCAAGAGACTTGTTGCAGTGGATAAGATAGGACATCAGCAAGAGACTTGTTGGAGTGGATAAGATAGGACATCACCAAGAGACTTGTTGGAGTGGATAAGATAGGACATCACCAAGAGACTTTTTGGAGTGGATAAGATAGGACATCAGCAAGAGACTTGTTGCAGTGGATAAGATAGGACATCACCAAGAGACTTGTTGGAGTGGATAAGATAGGACATCACCAAGAGACTTGTTGCAGTGGATAAGATAGGACATCACCAAGAGACTTGTTGCAGTGAATAAGATAGGACATCAGCAAGAGACTTGTTGCAGTGGATAAGATAGGACATCACCAAGAGACTTGTTGGAGTGGATAATATAGGACATCACCAAGAGACTTGTTGGAGTGGATAAGATAGGACATCACCAAGAGACTTGTTGCAGTGAATAAGATAGGACATCAGCAAGAGACTTGTTGGAGTGGATAAGATAGGACATCACCAAGAGACTTGTTGGAGTGGATAAGATAGGACATCACCAAGAGACTTGTTGCAGTGAATAAGATAGGACATCAGCAAGAGACTTGTTGGAGTGGATAAGATAGGACATCAGCATGAGACTTGTTGGAGTGGATAAGATAGGACATCACCAAGAGACTTGTTGGAGTGGATAAGATAGGACATCAGCAAGAGACTTGTTGCAGTGGATAAGATAGGACATCACCAAGAGACTTGTTGGAGTGGATAAGATAGGACATCAGCATGAGACTTGTTGGAGTGGATAAGATAGGACATCAGCAAGAGACTTGTTGGAGTGGATAAGATAGGACATCAGCAAGAGACTTGTTGGAGTGGATAAGATAGGACATCACCAAGAGACTTGTTGGAGTGGATAAGATAGGACATCAGCAAGAGACTTGTTGGAGTGGATAAGATAGGACATCAGCAAGAGACTTGTTGGAGTGGATAAGATAGGACATCACCAAGAGACTTGTTGCAGTGGATAAGATAGGACATCAGCAAGAGACGTGTTGCAGTGGATAAGATAGGACATTAGCAAGAGACTTGTTGCAGTGGATAAGATCAGCAAGAGAGAAACCTGTGCTTGCCATAAAGGTTCAGACCCATTTAGCTGCTTACAGGGACACTACGTTTTTATAAACCCCCATTACAATCCTTCAAATATATCGGACTTTAATTCAAAGCATCCTTGGCTCAAAGCAGCCTTAATGAATATGAAGGTGTAATGGGTAACATGTGTGAGGGAAGAAATAAGGTTGCCAGATGACGTGTGTAAAGAGTGGCCTTTTTCTATAAACAGACAATTTGATGCATTACTTCAATTAGGCCTGCTTTTGGGGTTGGCTGGTTCACAATCCATTAAACAATATGCAAATAGCTGTGTTTGTTTGGGGAGAAGGGGAGAGGATGGAGTGAAAGGGGAGGAGAGGAAGGAGGGATAGAGGGAAGAGAGGAGAATGCTGTATAATTGGCCATTCTGCTTCCCTCTGCTACTGGCTTAATAAGGCACACACACACAAATTACTGTTTTCCATTTGCAATGTTAAACGCTCCTGAAATGCTAATTTGGTTTTATGGGTATTTATGATTATCTAGCTGTATGTGTATGTGCGAGCGAGACACATTGCTTTGTTTATTTGGTGTTTCACAAGACTGTTCAAAAGGCCTTTGGTGTGTCAGTAGTAGAGAATCGAGGGGGAACTTGATTGTAATCTTCAAATAGGTCTAATACAAACTGGCCCAACACATTCACATCAGATGGCTTTAACTGTGTTCATGTATCCCCATCCAAGAGTTAAGCTATGACCTATTACTTGGTCTAAAGGTATCTATTCTATTATGTTGTCCACTCTGTTTAAGATAACTTCATCTTGAACTTGAACTCAAGTGATTCTCAAATTCTGGTCCCTGGGATGTTGCTCACACTTGTTAAATCTGTTGTTGGGTTCTCACCTTGATCTGTTGGACCCTGAACATCCTGCAACAATACCGACCCACATTACTCACTGATACTAATGTAGCTCAGCCACCTGATTATGATAGGCCTCAATATAATAGCAGCATATCTGAATATATATCTGAATAAATGGAGATGGGCCAGTCTGATGAATGCTTTTGTAAAGACAGATGTCATATAACGAGACTGGGTACTGAATACATGTAATAAATATGAAATAAATGCATTTCTATTGCAATGTGTTTGCCACCTCTCCCTCCTTCTCTCTCTCTCTCGCTCCCTCTCTCTCTCTCTCCCTCCCTCTCTCTCTCTCTCGCTCCCTCTCTCTCTCTCCCTCCCTCTCTCTCTCTCTTTCTCCCTCTCTCTCCCTCGCTCCCTCTCGCTCCCTCTCTCTCTCTCTCTCCCTCTCGCTCGCTCCCTCTCTCTCTCTCGCTCCCTCTCTCTCTCTCCCTCCCTCTCTCTCTCTCTCGCTCCCTCTCTCTCTCCCTCCCTCTCTCTCTCTCTTTCTCCCTCTCTCTCCCTCGCTCCCTCTCGCTCCCTCTCTCTCTCTCTCTCCCTCTCGCTCGCTCCCTCTCTCTCTCTCGCTCCCTCTCTCTCTCTCCCTCCCTCCTTCTCTATCTCGCTCCCTCTCTCTCTCTCCCTCCCTCCTTCTCTCTCTCGCTCCCTCTCTCGCTCCCTCCCTCTCTCTCTCTCGCTCCCTCTCTCTCTCTCCCTCCCTCTCTCTCTCTCGCTCCCTCTCTCTCTCCCTCCCTCTCTCTCTCTCGCTCCCTTTCTCTCTCTCTATCTCTCTCCCTCTCGCTCGCTCCCTCCCTCTCTCTCGCTCCCTCACTCCCTCTCTCTCCCTCTCTCTCTCACTCCCTCTCTCTCCCTCGCTCCCTCTCCCTCGCTCCCTCTCTCTCGCTCCCTCTCCCTTGCTCTCGCTCCCTCTCAAATTCAAATTCAAATTCAAGCTGCTTTATTGGCATGAAAAACATTGTGTCAATATTGCCAAAGCAACAATGTATACAATATACATTGTAATACAATTAAAACAATGACAAACAATAATAACAATAACAATAACAGTAACAATAAAATGGTAACAGTCAATAGTCGAATGTAATGTATGGTGTAATGCACCACTACCACCACCACCATCATTAAACTGCTATCATTACCATTACCACCCATACCATTACTATTTGGAATGATAAACAACAATAATAATACTAATAACAATAACAGTAATAACAATAACAGTCCTAATAAGTAAGTTACTGCTTACTATGCAGATGTTATTATTCAGTGTTCACCTCTCTCTCTCTCTCTCTCTCCATCCCTCACTATTATAAGCCCAGTTGGTTTTGTTCTTGATCACCTCTTCGCTCTCTTGAAGACCTCTGGGTCTCATTTTCATGCTAAACTGCTGTTCATTGTCTAACGACGTGGCACCACATCAGTCAGACAGCCTGAATATGAATACAGTCTTCACAGAGAAAGAGAGAGGTTTTATATACATCCATCTCTTCATCTCTCTCTCAGAGCACCCCATTACTGCTAACCCTGTCCCTCCAACCAGACTCACGTGGGAACCAGTCTGTGTGTGTGTGCCTGTGTGTGTTGACCCCACATTAATTCATTACCTCCACTAACGAAGGCCAGGACTGACAGTAGTGCTTCTCTGATATGCTAAACCAGGTCCAATCAGCAGCTGTTCCGTAGCCCACACACTCTGTCATCCTCAATGAGCCAGAGAGACCCTCAGCCATAATTCTACTGTTGTTCCAGACCAATAGGAAACCACTCATACTGTAATGTGCTGCGTGTTTTGTCTTCCTGAACAATGATCCGATGTGTGTTGGTCAAGAGGTGCATGGGTGAGAGGATACAGGTGTGGTAGTAGACAGACAATGGTATACATTTTAATTGAATGTGAATAATTTATTCAATTCAGTCAGTGGATTGTTGTGGCCTTTTCACAAGGGCAGAGAGCTCAGTACAACAGCTTGTCCAGGTACATATGAGTAAAAGTGGACACGTGACATTAGATGAGTACTGAAGGCTACAGGCTTCCGTTTAGACAGTTACCTCTACAAAATGCCTATACCAACAGCCAACCAGGCCTAATATGTCTGCACCACAACTTGATTTGATTCTGTCGCCCATTATTTGATTTGTATCTAGTACACAGTAGATACTCACATAGTCAAAACACAAATGCGCACAAATATCCTCTATGAGCGGACCAAGTACATTGTGACTGCTCTAAAACGGAAAGGTGGAATAAACGAGTCGGGAGCAGGTTCTCTTACAATGAACAATGTTCTCTATTGAGGTATTTATTTATTCTCAAACAATCCCACACAATCAAGGATGATCTCAAGGAAAACACAAATCTTCTTCTTTACAGGAACAAGGAACACAAGGTGAGTAACTTTTAACTATAACATAAATTACAGGTGTGTCACCACCTCAACTATCCGTTCGTGGAGAGCTCCCTTCAGGTGGTGGTGCGGATCCGTGGTTGCCATTCCCAAGAAGTAGTTTGTCCTCTTCTTCTCCCTTCCCGTCCGGTAAGTTCTCTCCTTTGGAGAAGCAATCACTCTTTTTTTCTCCAGTCTCCCTCACTGCTGGTTCCCTCCTCTCTCTTGTAGGGGGAAGAGAATAGGTCATTAGTACCGTCAGCTGTGCCTAATTGCCTCTGATCACCTTGACTCACATGCCGGGCTGGGCTATTATTTGTGGGACCAGCCTGCCCCCTGGTGGTCCTTCCACACCTCATATGCAGCTTTTATCCATTCCATCTTTGCCTAATTTACCACAGTTATGAAAAACTACAACAATTTCAGCCGCATCTCTTTATTCCACTTCAGTGAGCTTTTAAACAATTTAGCTAGAACTTTAATTACCGTGCTGGTCATTTGCATGTGTTTTCCCTCTGAGGCCTTCTGACATTAATGTTGTGTGTGTGTGTGTGTGTGTGTGTGTTGTAAATTGTTGTCAAATATTATATTACTCCGTTGTTTCTATGTCATTACACAACATGAGATAATCAAGGTTGGAACTGCTCTGGATGATGAGTTCTGTGTCCGTTTTGTTTTACTTCCTTATGTTTATGTCATGATCGCATACAATATATCAGTGTGTCTATACTCTGTGTTCTATATCTACGGTTATGATGCCTGATTATATTATCCTAGATCTTAGCTCAGCGATAACTTGTATCCATCATGTCCTCCACTTCACCTAGCTCTGAGCCAAAAACATCAGTGTTTAGCAGCACTGCACAGCTTCAGTCCTGCTGATTTTCATCTTTGCCTTTTTAAAACTAAATTATTTCTACAAGGAAAACCAGGTGTTTGAACTCTACAACCAATCAGTAATATTTATCGACTCAGTGCCGGTGAGAACAAAAATTGCTGTGAAAGGCAGAGAGGGGTCTGAGACAAATAACAGATACAACACAGTCCTCTAGTGGTGTCTTGGCAGAACAGTCTCAGCATCACTCCCTGTACCTGCAGTAACAACTTTATACAGGAGAGGGCATCAACAGCGGTCTATGAACAGATAGATAGAAAAGGAAGACAGATGGATCTCAGCAGCCTTCAAAACCCTGGCAGAGCACTTCAATAAGAAGTATTTTACAGATCCTCTCTTTACTCACTAAGTGTGTGGTGACAGTAGAGAGAAGCCTGTGAAACAGACCAGACAGTGGTAATTGAGAATGAACAGATACCCGGTACAGTAGTAGTACTAACTGTGTGATGACAGTATGAACTTAGTCCCTGTGCCGTACAGCCGGTCTGCTGTCATCAGAGGTGGTCAGTGACTAACGAGAGGAAGAAAAGAAGAGTAGAGTTAAAAGAAGAGAGCTGTGACGGTTCAAGTCCAGACTCTCCAGGGTGTCCTATATGTAGAAGAGACCCAGAGAGGGACTGACCCCTGGAGCTACAGCCACAGCTTGCCTATCACCAACCTGGGTAAAGGAGGAAGGGAGAGGAGACTTACAGCCCCGGCTTACCTATCACTATCACTAACCTGGGGAGAGTAGGGGGTAGAGGTGACCTACGCCACGTAAATATACACAGGAACTGATGACCTGCACCTCTTGTCCTCTCTCTGTCTTTGTGCTCCTGTCTTTCTCTTCTCATCTCGCCTTGCCTCTTCGTGTCTTGCCTATCTCTCTGTGACCAACTTTCAGGTAACTATTTAAGTACATCTTCACTTCACAGGTGTATCTGCAATGTATTTACAGTATGAAAACATATTGAAAGCCCTCTCTTCTAGTCACTCCTCACAGCACTATGAACCCCAGCTTCCTTATTGTATCCCTAGCTTCATTAGCTCTTCAGCTTCCTTTCTTTTCATTCTCACTCTGATTTTCCTCTCCACTCAAATGTTTTGCCAAATTAATTTCAGGCTGTGTGTGTATCAGAGCTGTAATATTTATGTTAATTACTAGGTCAGCCTAGGCCAAGCTACACTTGTTTCTGGTGAGTTATACATTACACATTATACATTACATTCTCCAGCTCTACTTATCAAACATCATTATAGTAATAAGCTCTTCCCTCAAGCATCACATTTTGTTTTGCATAAGTGCCAAAAATGTAATCAGGAAATATATTAGAGAAAAGTTGCAAAGAAATCTGCACGCATTTGAACTATCAGAGTATGATGGATGACAGGGTTTATATAGTCCACAGAATAGAAAGAAAAACAACATTATCATGTTCAATTATTATCAAATGTCAATTGATATCAGTAACGGTCAGTACTGTTTAAGATGGGGAAGGCCTTATTTTTATTACAGCATATTGGATGAATGTAACATCGATAGGTTTAGGCTACGACATGATACTTGCATTTTCCCTGTACCTATCATGAGGTTGTTACAACCTAGCCTTTGAATGGAAGTTTACAACGTAGGTGCACACAGGTCGAGAGAAAGATTTGAGGTGACAGGCAGTGACACATTCAATACCGCATTGCACCCTTCTTGCCTGCATCTAGCTGATCTAGGGTGTAGATCATTAGTCCAACAGTTGTAAATAAGAGTCTCAATTGGATAAATTCCGGTATGTTTATCCCCATTTCGTTCCATTTGCTTCCGTTTAAGAAACATTTTTAAACAGAATTGGCAGAATGAATACACACCTGATCACACGTAAACACAGCTCACTTTCATAGCAGCCACGTTATATTCCTTCTCGCATCTACCTGCTCTCCTCCTCTCACCTTTTCCTTTCGCTTGTGGACTTCAATGCACATCAGCTATAAATGACCAGCTGAAAAAACCTTTCCAAGCCAAACCATATCATAACAGCTACACAGAGCCTACATCGGTGTCACCATATTAGCCAAAATAACGTCATAGTCAACATAGTTAATAGAAATAACACGTTAGTTAACCCGCTACAATCATGCAGTACAGTGTACAGTCAGTAAGCAGTTTAGCAGTTACACCGGTGGGCCCCGGTGGCAATAAATTAGTAAAGCCAATAGCTTACCTTGACTTGTAAGAGTTCCAGTGTTGTGTTGGATAGTCATAGCCAGCTAGCTAACATAGCTGTTTGAGCCAGGTGCTTGAGTAGGCTAAACCTAGCTAGCTGCATGTGTTAGCTAATACAAAACATATATGAAATATAGCTATCTATCTCTCTCTCTCTCTTGCTTCTCCTTCATTTTTGACCAAAACTGTTCAACTATTGTTTTTCTCTCTCTTTGAGTCAACTACTCACCACATGTTATGCACTGCAGTGCTATCTAGCTGTAGCTTATGCTTTCAGTACTAGATTCATTCTTTGATCCTTTGATTGGGTGGACAACATGTCAGTTCATGATGCAAGAGCTCTGATAGGTTGGAGGACGTCCTCCGGAAGTTCTCATAATTTTTGTGTAAGTCTATGGAAGGGGGTGAGAATGATGAGCCTCCTAGGTTTTGTATTGAAGGCAATGTACTCTGAGGAGGATGGAAACTAGCTGTCCTCCGGCTACACCATGGTGCTACCCTACAGAGTTTTATTGAGGCTACTGTAGACCTTCATTGTAAAACAGAGTGTTTTAATCAATTATTTGGTGATGTGAATATATATGAAAGGATCATTTTTGAAATATTTCACTATTTTTATGAAATCCACTGAGGAGGATGGTCCTCCCCTTCCTCCTCTGAGGAGCCTCTACTGATGCATACAGTATGTAGTGAGATAGCTAATTAGCATCACACAATGAAATTGCCTTCCTGAGACCAAATGCCTTGTTCTTGGTGGATCAATGGTATTAATCGTACTTTGTGGAGTATGTACACAAATTCAAATCCTGAGTACGCCGTGAGAGGAATGGACTGTGTTACACGTGTTTGTTGAGTTCCTGTATGCCTCCTAGTAGACTCGGTGTGGATGAGGAACCTGTGGATGGTCATTATAAATGTACTGACCTTCTAACAGCGTCTCAGTCCTTGCTTTCAATTTCACACTCAATAGCTTCCATGTGCTGGAGCATAATTGGGTCACAGCATGAGGGTGTGTGTGTGTGTATGTGTGTGGGACACTGCTGCTTTACTGTCAAAGAGACTTTAATAAAACCCAGTAATGCCTTCAGCGTCAGTTTGTTAAGAACAGCACACATACTGTACTTCACCCTCTTAAACACACACTTCACCCTCTTAAACACACACTTCACCCTCTTAAACGCACACTTCACCCTCTTAAACACACACTTCACCCTCTTAAACACACACTTCACCCTCTTAACCTGTTTGGGGTGCAGCCCGACACCGGTACACTTATGACAACAGCCAGCTCAAAGTGCAGGGCGCGAAATTCAAAATATATTTTTTTTAAATATTTAACTTTCACACATTAACAAGTCCAAGACACCAGATGAAAGGTACACATCTTGTGAATCAAGCCAACATGTCCGATTTTTAAAATGTTTTACAGGGAAGACACAATATGTAAATCTATTAGCTAACCACGTTAGCAAAAGACACCACTATTCTTACTCCATCAGTTTTTTACTCCATCAGTAGCTATCACAAATTCGACCAAATAAAGATATAAATAGCCACTAACCAAGAAACAACTTCATCAGATGACAGTCTGATAACATATTTATTGTATAGCATATGTTTTGTTCGAAAAATTTGCATATTTCAGGTATAAATCATAGTTTACATTTCAGCTACAATCAGAAATTGCACCGAAAGCAGCCATAATATTTACAGACACCAACGTCAAATACCTAATTACTCATCATAAAACATTTCTGAAAAATACATAGTGTACAGCAATTGAAAGACAGGCATCTTGTGATTCCAGACAATATTTCCGATTTATTAAATGTTTTACAGCGAAAACAAAATGTAGCGTTATGTTAGCATAGCCACAATAGCCAGAAACACTTGGGCGCCGACGGCCAGTTCACATGCACGACAGATATTAGAAATAGCATCATAAAATGTTTCTTACTTTTGGTGATCTTCTGTCAGAATGTTGGACAAGGTGTCCTTTGTCCAGAACAGTCGTTGTTTGGATCTGGAACGGCAAATTTCCCTCTTCATTTAGCATGGGCACTTGCCAAGTGCTACAGATCTCTCCAACGTCAACAAAGTCAGAGAACGGAACACGGCAAAATTTCAATAATCTGATTAAACTATATTGAAAAAACATACGTTACGATGATATGGTCACATGTATCAAATAAAATCTAAGACGGAGATGTTAGTCGTCCATAACGAGAGCAAAACAGAAGGCAAATTCATGTCCTCTTTCGCGCGCTCCAGAAACAGGAAATGGACGGTCACGTCAAACAAAGAGCTTTAATTCCACCTCAGACCAAGATAAACACGAATTTTTTTCTCTCACCGCCTCTTGACAACCAGGGGAAGGTGTATGAAGTGTATGTAGACTCTTACGTATCACGCCCATGTATAGGCATGAAGTTGAACAGAGCATCGATTTCTGACATTCCACTTCCTGGTCAGGAAGTGTGCTGCAGAATGACTTCTGTTTCACTCAAAGAAATAATTCAAATGGTTTTAGAAACTAGAGAGTGTTTTCTATCCAATAGTAATAATAATATGCATATTGTACGAGCAAGAATTGAGTACGAGGCCATTTGAAATGGGCACGATTTAACTGGCTACTCAATACTGCCCCTTGCAGCCATAACAGGTTTTTAAACACACACTTCACCCTCTTAAACACACACTGCACCCTCTTAAACACACACTTCACCCTCTTAAACACACACTTCACCCTCTTAAACACACACTTCACCCTCTTAAAAACACATTTCACCCTCACAGCTTTGTATCATCTCCTAAAACAGACCTGACTTGAATAGCAGAAACTGGCAGCACAGAGACAACTGAATTTCAAAACAACATCAGAACACTGTCAAGGCTGTGGTTTTGTCATAGAGTTATTGCTCTGATTAATTAATAAAAAAAGAACCTCTGTTTTTTTACAGATATGTGGTTTGCAGGCCTGATGCAGATCTGACCTGTCTTTTACACCTACATATGCCCTAGAATCCCCACACAGTAGCGCACCCATAGCTGACATTCTCGAGACCAATTGGTCCTAATTGCCTACAGGTGTGTGAATGAGTGAGTGGGCATTGTGAAGTGTTTGAGAGACATTTGTGCCTTGGGTTCGAGAGAAGTAACAAACTGTGCTGTGGTTGTGAGTGGAGCTCTGCAGTTCAGAAGCCGGATAGGAGGGACTGCAACTGACAGAACTTAGAGAGAGCCGAAATGTTCACTGTTCACTCTACGATTTTTGTACTGTAGACATTTAGCCTATACTGTTTACGTGAACTAACAGTGCTTCCCAGATTGGAGCGCCAACCAAATAATTCCATCTGTTAGAGCTCTTGTTCCTCTGCTTTAATCTTGTGGAAATGTCTGTGTCTCCCCCTCTAGTCGGCCACCGCTTGCAGTTGATCCGGCACGTGTCCTTGGTGGGACTTCCCGCGTTCCGCTCACTGCTCCCATTTCGGTGTTCTGGTGCGGGAGATTTTCTCACCAGGTGTTTCTTTTGTGATATAATTTTGGACCACTCACTTTGGGCAAAATCTGATCTGAGTGTTTAGACAGAGGTCAAATATGGAGGGTCGGATTCATATCCACATATGGAGGTGGTATAAATCGGAAGTCAAAAGATCAGATTCCATGTGTTTTTTTGCTGTTTACACATTAGGGAAACAATCTGATTGGTTTCAGATATGCAAATAATTGGCAAAAGATCTGATACTCTTGACTATACAGGTCACACAATACTGTCAGTCTCCCTCAATCAGTGGCAGAGACCAACATCTCTGTCTCTGCCCAACAATTGGACTCCCTCATATCTTTGGACTTGTGGGATGGTGTGCGTGCCCAAAATGAGTGGTCCTTCGAGCCGGATTTCTGACTTTGCTGACAGTATGGCGGCCCACAGAGACCATACAGGTACTTTCCACACTGTCCACCTGCGGTCCAGTAGAACATGGCTCCGGGGTATCCAGTGGACTACTACCATGTTGATTATACCCCCTCTCTGGAGCCTATGTGAGCCCCACGCCTGCCTACTATGCAGCATGGACACTATGGCCACTCTCCTCCACCTGTGGGATACTGCTCAGAACAAGGTGTGGCTGCAGTAACACCTCAATGTGTGGACTACCAGGGAGTCACAGTGCTGCATCCGTCGTATGGGTTTCCCTTTTTCAGTGGAGTACAGGAAGCACGTATGGCTCATATGGAGCAGAATATAGAGTTTTCATCTTGAAACAGCAGACCAGATCCCCGGCTTCCTCCGGTCAGGGTGATAGTGCTTTGCAGTGTCATTGTGATGTGGGTTTTTGTCACCGGTCGGCTGTGGTAGGTATGGAAATGTGGAGTGTTGTAGGATTTGGAATTATGTCTCTTTCCCAAGGATGGAAGTTATTCTAATGTTATCCTTACAGGCCAGCTGGATGTGCTCTGAGTGGTTGATGAGGTGATGAGGTCACCACTTGTGATGTCTTTATAGGCCACACGGCAGAACACACACGAAAGCATGGACACGCACTCAACCTCATACTGCTGCTTTGATCTCTGTTTCAGAGTGACTGATATTTACATGTGCATTAATGAAAGCTGGGGACGTGAGGTACATGTTTAAATATACACACGCAATAGAGATGTAATATACATACAATCTGGGAGGATATAGTCTATGAAGAGGGGTTGGCAGGTGTCCAGGTTTATAGAGAGAGAGTGCATAAACATTCAAGAATAACAGCTATGTATGGTGGAGCCATCACTGAAGACTAAAACACTGTGTGCATGTGTTTTGTGTCACTCACTCTCACATCTAGTGATTGATCACCTCTCCTCGGCATGCTCGCTCTCTCTCTCTCTCTCTCGACTTACCCTCTTTTTAATGTCATGCATCCTCTGAAGAGTGGTGTGATTATCACTGGGCCGAAGTCATCAGTTAACTGACTGTACTTCTAACAGACCAGAGTGAAGTTTCCTGAGGCCACAGGTGGTCAGGGCCCGGGGGAGAGGGAGAGAGAGAGCTGGGGGACAGAGATTGGGTTAGAGGATACTGGGGACAGAGATTGGGGAGAGAGAGGAATGTCTGGGGGAGAGAGATTGGGGTAGAAATGGAGAGGGCTGGGGGAGAGGTAGAGGGGACTGGGGGACAGAGATTGGGGAGAGAGGGGGATGTCTGGGGGAGCGAGATTGGGGTAGAGATGGAGAGGGCTGGGGAACAGAGGACTAGGGCACAGAGATTGGGGGAAAAGACTGGGGCACAGAGATTGGGGTACACAGTGGGAGATGGCTGCTGGAGGAGAGGCAGACATTTTGAAACAGTCGAAGAATCGCAGACATAATGTCACATAAATATACAGATCATGATCTATCATAAATATATTGATTCTGCAGATATATATATTGATTCTAATCTAAGACAAATATACAAGTGATTTTCCTACTGGTTATGTATGGACGTGTTGCTGTGCGTTTTGTTGCTGTGCGTTTTGCTGCGTTTTGCTGCCAACCTTACTTTGCTAGCTGACAACTTTACGTTTTTTTTCTTTTTACTTTTTAATTACCGTTTATATTTTTAGTTTTTCCATCACAACTTTTTTCCCTCATTCAACTTTTTCACTCCGGACGCTTTATCTGGACATGGTTCGTCAGCACCTTCAACAGCCGAAGCTAAGTAGTAACATTAACTTTTTATGGCTGCAGGGGCAGTATTGAGTAGCTCTGATTAAAGGTGCCCATTTCAAACGGCCTCGTACTCAATTCTTGCTCGTACAATATGCATATTATTGTTATTATTGGATAGAAAACACTCTCTAGTTTCTATAGCCGTTTGAATTATGTCTCTGAGTGGAACAGAACTCATTCTACAGCACTTTTCCTGACAGGGAGTGAGATTTCAGAAATCTTGGCCTCTGGTCCCAGGTCAGTTTTAATGTCCCTGTAAATGCTATGAGGATACAAACACTGCCCACGCCTTCCTCTAGATGTCAGTAAGAGGTGACAATTTGAATGGAGTCGATTGCGCAATCAGGGCCTGTATAAAAGAGCACAAGGCGGAAGTGGCTTTCTTTTCCTGCTGCGCCTGACGCACGATGGACGTCGGACCTGCTCTCTTTCCAAGCTTTGGTTTAGCCACTTATATATCGCCGGTCATGTTTTTACTCGTTATAGGTGTTAAAAACATCATAAGGTAGTTAATTTAAACCGTTTTATAGCAATTTATATCCGTTTAGTGCGATTTTGAGGCAATTCTTTGTGATGCACTTTGAAGCGCCGGGCACGTTTCCAGTACCGGTCGAACGTTAGTGGGCATTTCGACGGACAAGAGGACATCTTCCGACCAAAAGACGATTAGACCGGAGAAAGGATACATTGCCCAAGATTCTGATGGAAGATCAGCTCATAGTAAGAAATATTTAAGATGATAAATCGTTGTTCTGTAGAAAAATGTTAAACGCATATTCCGCCATTTTTTTTGGTATAGCTTCGCTTGGCGAACCCTGTATTGCACAGTAAGGATAATTTTAGAAATGTAATTCAGCGATTGCATTAAGAACTAATTTGTCTTTCGATAGCTGTCCAACTTATATATTTTTTAGTCAAGTTTATGAATAGTTATTCATGAGACAAGATCACTGTCAAAGATGGCGCCCGACATTTTCAGGCCAGTTTTGCTAGTATTGTCATTGTATAACCACGTTTTTTTGTGGCTAAATATGCACATTTTCGAACAAACTCTATATGTATGTTGTAATATGATGTTACAGGAGTGTCATCGGAAGAATTCTGAGAAGGTTAGTGAAAAAATTAATATATTTTGGCGATGATAACGTTATCGCTCTCTTTGGCTTGAATCAATGCTCGGGTAACGTTTGCACATGTGGTATGCTAATATAACGATTTATTGTGTTTTCGCTGTAAAACACTTAGAAAATCTGAAATGTTGTCTGAATTCACAAGATCTGTGTCTTTCCATTGCTATGAGCTGTGTATTTTTAAGAAATGTTTTATGATGAGTAAATTGGTAATACACGTTGCTCTCTGTAGTAATTCTAGTCGCTTTGGTGAGATTTGTGATGGTGGCTGCAATGGCAAACTATGATTTATACCTGAAATATGCACATTTTTCTAACAAAACCTATGCTATACAATAAATATGTTATCAGACTATCATCTGATGAAGTTTTTTCTTGGTTAGTGGCTATTTCTATCTTTATTTGGTCGAATTGGTGATAGCACCTGATGGAGTAAGAAACTGATGGAGTTAGAAAAGTGGTGTCTTTTGCTAACGTGGTTAGCTAATAGATTTACATATTTTGTCTTCCCTGTAAAACATTTTAAAAATCTGAAATGGTGGCTTTATTCACAAGATGTGTATCTTTCATATGCTGTATTGGACTTGTTAATGTGTGAAAGTTAAATATTTAAAAAAAAATTTTTTTTGAATTTCGCGCCCTGCACTTTGAGCTGGATGTTGTCATAGGTGTACCGACCTCGGGCTTGCAGCCATAAGAAGTTAACATGATGTCTTCTAATTGCAGTCGCTGTACTCATAATATACAGGAGAACGATCGCCTTATGGCGAGGATAGCTGTGCTGCAAGCCCAGCTTCAGACGCAATCGTTAGGCATGGGTAATTTCAGTGTAGGAAAGGATGAAACAGCGTCTGTGCCACCAGTAAGTACAGATAGTAGTATAAACCCCCCCGCACAGTCCCCGCAGCCGGACAACTTTCTCATGGCTTCTGGAGGGAAATGCTGTAGGAATGCTCAACTGGTGTCGCTCATTCAGCCGACAGAAACTTTCAACCGGTTTTCCCCATTAAGTAGCGAGTCGGAGTCTGAGGCCGAGTCTTCTCTTGTCTCTACTCCTCCCGTTACCGGGTCTGAGACGCCGAAGGCTCCCACCATTAGCTCTGACAAATTGAAAACCCTAGTCATTGGCGACTCCATTACCCGCAGTATTAGACTTAAAACGAATCACCCAGCGATCATACACTGTTTACCAGGGGGCAGGGCTACCGACTTAAGGCTAATCTGAAGATGGTGCTGGCTAAAGCTAAAACTGGCGAGTGTAGAGAGTATAGAGATATTGTTATCCACGTCGGCACCAATGATGTTAGGATGAAACAGTCAGAGGTCACCAAGCGCAACATAGCTTCAGCGTGTAAATCAGCTAGAAAAATGTCGGCATCGAGTAATTGTCTCTGGCCCCCTCACAGTTAGGGGGAGTGACGAGCTCTACAGCAGAGTCTCACAACTCAATCGCTGGTTGAAAACTGTTTTCTGCCCCTCCCAAAAGATAGAATTTTTAGATAATTGGCCCTCTTTCTGGGACTCACCCACAAACAGGACCAAGCCTGACCTGCTGAGGAGTGACGGACTCCATCCTAGCTGGAGGGGTGCTCTCATCTTATCTACCAACATAGACAGGGCTCTAACTCCTCTAGCTCCACAATGAAATAGGGTGCAGGCCAGGCAGCAGGCTGTTAGCCAACCTGCCAGCTTAGTGGAATCTGCCACTAGCATAGTCAGTGTAGTCAGCTCAGCCATCCCCATTGAGACTGTGTCTGTGCCTCGACCTAGGTTGGGCAAAACTAAACATGGCGGTGTTCGCCTTAGCAATCTCATTAGGATAAAGACCTCCTCCATTCCTGCCATTATTGAAAGAGATCGTGATACCTCACATCTCAAAATAGGGTTACTTAATGTTAGATCTCTCACTTCAAAGGCAGTTATAGTCAATGAACTAATCACTGATCATAATCTTGATGTGATTTGCCTGACTGAAACATGGCTTAAGCCTGATGAATTTACTGCGTTAAATGAGGCCTCACCTCCTGGTTACACTAGTGACCATATCCCCCGTGCATCCCGCAAAGGCGGAGGTGTTGCTAACATTTACGATAGCAAATTTCAATTTACAAAAAAAAAATGACGTTTTCGTCTTTTGAGCTTCTAGTCATGAAATCTATGCAGCCTACTCAATCACTTTTTATAGCTACTGTTTACAGGCCGCCTGGGCCATATACAGCGTTCCTCACTGAGCTCCCTGAATTCCTATCGGACCTTGTAGTCATAGCAGATAATATTCTAATTTTTGGTGATTTTAATATTCATATGGAAAAGTCCACAGACCCACTCCAAAAGGCTTTCGGAGCCATCATCAACTCAGTGGGTTTTGTCCAACATGTCTCTGGACCTACTCACTGCCACAGTCATACTCTGGACCTAGTTTTGTCCCATGGAATAAATGTTGTAGATCTTAATGTTTTTCCTCATAATCCTGGACTATCGGACCACCATTTTATTACGTTTGCAATCGCAACAAATAATCTGCTCAGACCCCAACCAAGGAGCATCAAAAGTCGTGCTATAAATTCTCAGACAACACAAAAATTCCTTGATGCCCTTCCAGACTCCTTCTGCCTACCCAAGGACGTCAGAGGACAAAAATCAGTTAACCACCTAACTGAGGAACTCAATTTAACCTTGCGCAATACCCTAGATGCAGTTGCACCCCTAAAAACGAAAAACATTTGTCATAAGAAACTAGCTCCCTGGTATACAGAAAATACCCGAGCTCTGAAGCAAGCTTCCAGAAAATTGGAACGGAAATGGCGCCACACCAAACTGGAAGTCTTCCGACTAGCTTGGAAAGACAGTACCGTGCAGTATCGAAGAGCCCTCACTGCTGCTCGATCATCCTATTTTTCCAACTTAATTGAAGAAAATAAGAACAATCCAAAATTCATTTTTGATACTGTTGCAAAGCTAACTAAAAAGCAGCATTCCCCAAGAGAGGATGGCTTTCACTTCAGCAGTAATAAATTCATGAACTTCTTTGAGGAAAAGATCATGATCATTAGAAAGCAAATTACGGACTCCTCTTTAAATCTGCGTATTAAATCTGGATATCATAAGGTGAATGCACCAATTTGTAAGTCGCTGTGGATAAGAGCGTCTGCTAAATGACTTAAATGTAAATGTAAATGTAAATGTATTCCTCCAGGGCTTAGCTGTCCTGGATCTGCACAGCTCTGCCAGGGCCTGGGATCGGGAGAGACACTTAAGTGTTTTAGTACTATATCTCTTGACACAATGATGAAAATAATCATGGCCTCTAAACCTTCAAGCTGCATACTGGATCCTATTCCAACTAAACTACTGAAAGAGCTGCTTCATGTGCTTGGCCCTCCTATGTTGAACATAATAAACGGCTCTCTATCCACCGGATGTGTACCAAACTCACTAAAAGTGGCAGTTATAAAGCCTCTCTTGAAAAAACCAAACCTTGACCCAGAAAATATAAAAAACTATCGGCCTATATCGAATCTTCCATTCCTCTCAAAATTTTTAGAAAAAGCTGTTGCGCAGCAACTCACTGCCTTCCTGAAGACAAACAATGTATACGAAATGCTTCAGTCTGGTTTTAGACCCCATCATAGCACTGAGACTGCACTTGTGAAGGTGGTAAATTACCTTTTAATGGCGTCAGACCGAGGCTCTGCATCTGTCCTCGTGCTACTAGACCTTAGTGCTGCCTTTGACACCATCGATCACCACATTCTTTTGGAGAGACTGGAAACCCAAATTGGTCTACACGGACAAGTTCTGGCCTGGTTTAGATCTTATCTGTCGGAAAGATATCAGTTTGTCTCTGTGAATGGTTTGTCCTCTGACAAATCAACTGTACATTTCGGTGTTCCTCAAGGTTCCGTTTTAGGACCACTATTGTTTTCACTATATATTTTACCTCTTGGGGATGTCATTCGAAAACATAATTTTAACTTTCACTGCTATGCGGATGACACACAGCTGTACATTTCAATGAAACATGGTGAAGCCCCAAAATTGCCCTCGCTAGAAGCCTGTGTTTCAGACATAAGGAAGTGGATGGCTGAAAACTTTCTACTTTTAAACTCAGACAAAACAGAGATGCTTGTTCTAGGTCCCAAGAAACAAAGAGATCTTCTGTTAAATCTGACAATTAATCATGATGGTTGGAAAGTCGTCTCAAATAAAACTGTGAAGGACCTCGGCGTTACTCTGGACCCTGATCTCTCTTTTGACGAACATATCAAGACTGTTTCAAGGACAGCTTTTTTCCATCTACGTAACATTGCAAAAATCAGAAATTTTCTGTCCAAAAATGATGCAGAAAAATTAATCCATGCAATTGTTACTTCTAGTCTGGCCCAGGAGTGTGAAGGTGAACGGAAAGGCTCTGGAGCAACGAACCGCCCTTGCTGTCTCTGCCTGGCCGGTTCCCCTCTCTCCACTGGGTTTCTCTGCCTCTAACCCTATTACAGGGGCTGAGTCACTGGCTTACTGGTGCTCTTTCATGCCGTCCCTAGGAGGGGTGCGTCACTTGAGTGGGTTGAGTTACTGACGTGATCTTCCTGTCTGGGTTGGCGCCCCCCCTTGGTTTGTGCTGTGGTGGAGATCTTTGTGGGCTATACTCGGCCTTGTCTCAGGATTGTAAGTTGGTGGTTGAAGATATCTCTCTAGTGGTGCGGGGGCTGTGCTTTGGCAAAGTGGGTGGGGTTATATCCTTCCTGTTTGGCCCTGTCCGGGGGTATCATCGGATGGGGCCACAGTGTCTCCTGACCCCTCCTGTCTCAGCCTCCAGTATTTATGCTGCAGTAGTTTATGTGTCGGGGGGCTAGGGTCAGTTGGTTATATCTGGAGTACTTCTCCTGTCTTATCCAGTGTCCTGTGTGAATTTAAGTATGCTCTCTCTAATTCTCTCCTTCTCTCTTTCTTTCTCTCTCTCGGAGGACCTGAGCCCTAGGACCATACGTCAGGACTACCGGGCATGATGACTCCTTGCTGTCCCCAGTCCACCTGGCCTTGCTGCTGTTCCAGTTTCAACTGTTCTGCCTGCGGTTATGGAACCCCTACCTGTCCCAGACCTGCTGTTTTCAACTCTTAATGATCGGCTATGAAAAGCCAACTGACATTTATTCCAGATTATTATTTGACCATGCTTGTCATTTATGAACATTTTGAACATCTTGGCCATGTTCTGTTATAATCTCCACCCGGCACAGCCAGAAGAGGACTGGCCACCCCTCATAGCCTGGTTCCTCTCTAGGTTTCTTCCTAGGTTTTGGCCTTTCTAGGGAGTTTTTCCTAGCCACCGTGCTTCTACACCTGCATTGCTTGCTGTTTGGGGTTTTAGGCTGGGTTTCTGTACAGCACTTCGAGATATTAGCTGATGTACGAAGGGCTATATAAAATAAACTTGATTTGATTTAATTTGATATTGATCCTTATTGGTCTCTAGTGATTCTCAGATGTCAGACATTCCAGGCTATTTCCATTTTAAATAAACAAACATTGAAAATCTCTCCCTCTCCCTCTCCCTCTCCCTCTCCCTCTCCCTCTCCCTCTCCCTCTCCCTCTCCCTCTCCATCTCTCTCTCCCTCTCCCTCTCCCTCTCTCTCTCTCTCTGTGTGCACTCAATAATTGGGGTTCTCCTGTTCTAACTACCATCTGGTATTAGTTTCTGTTTCACCCTAAGCTCTGATCTAATTAACCATCCCAAGGAAAAATACTTTTAGATTTACAACAAGCTGCACAAATGAATGTAATGAATGAGATGGGGAAGCGTAGACTGAACCGTGTGAGTCTACGAGAGTCTACGAACCTCACACAGACACAACTAATGACCAGCCACGGAAGATAAAGAGCAGAGACTGGGTTTCATTTATCCAACTTTACTGTTGTCTCTCACTCTCTCTCACTCACTCTCTCTCTTTCTCTCTCTCTCTCAGATTTACGGTCAACCTGTGTGGTTATGTGTGTCAGAGAGTCAAGCCACAGACTGACCCAGACTCCCTAGGTGTCCAGAGCCGTAGCCGTTAATAAGACCTGTGTTCACAACCGTTGATAATAATAGATAACTGCATTCACCACCGGAGTGGATATGAAACATACAAACTTGACCACATACAGGGATTACTCCATAACACTATAAAAAATCTCTATTGTCCTCACATGTACCTCTCTGTACCCCTGTATTCTTCTGTGTAATCAGGCAGATCATGGTTAAGTATTGCTTTCCTTAGGCCATGCTTTACAATATTGTAGTTGTTTTTATGCTGTTATGGGACTGTAGCTACATTATCCAGTTAAAATGTCAGTTAATAAGTCATTGTTTTAGTCAAAGTATGATATATTTGGGCTTGAAGTGACAAATCCGAACTGCCCACTTCGTTCAAATCCGTGTGAATGCAGTGTCTTTTCCTATGATATACAATTTTGTTTCAGGGCTGGGTTTTATTTGAATGTTACCACCCACCAGCATGGCATTGTTTATTAATCAGAAAGAGCTGCAAATGTATTCCTCTTCGTAACTGAGATGAGCCAAACAGCCTTGTGTCCATTTGACCACCTGAGCCACGGAGCAAATAAATAAAGAGGGTGCAAACTATTTTTTATACCAAAATGGTTTTGACGACTAAAGTTTTGCTTCACTACCCACTCCACTGCTTTGATTGGTGAAATGTTAGGTACAAACTACAAGTGTCTATCCAGATAATGAAAAGGCACCCGCTAAAGAAAACTCAAGGAATTTATAATTTCACGTCATTTGCAGCGTGTATGATCCTGAGCAAAGTTATTGTAGCCTATCATTTCCCTTCCCCTGTGAGAACCATGTGTCTTTAATGAGACACATGATAATTGATCAAGTAAGTGCCAGGAAGAAACAAATACCAGCAGGACTGCTGAAGTTAAGTGAACACATTTACAACTAACAGTTGCGCAATACTGTTGTAATCAGTATTTTTTATCAGTGATGTCATGACTCATTATTGATCTTTACCACAGGCCCTCAGCGATTCAGAGGAAAAAGAGAAGTAGATATGGAGCTCGATTAAAAAGGTGGATCAGGTCTAGTTGTAGAATCTTATCTTTGGTTGTTTTTGGTGCACAGACCAAAAGTAATCTGTAATGAATATAAAAAATAGGTAATAACACACTCTAAAATAACACACTCTTTGCAGTGAAATAAAGAAACAATTATTCCATATTTAATTAAAACCCATAAGGTCTAAAGGGCCTGGGTTTATACTAAGCTAACATATGGAATTGTTTTATGATGGTCATATCAAGGATCATTTAGCTATTTTATTTTAAATTTTAGGACCCCTGAAGGTATAAAAAATATATAAAGCAATTATTTGATGAAACATTGAATTTGGCCTTACTGCTATTAGCCCGTAATGCACTGAATTACAGATTCATATATAGGAACAGTTAGTCCAAAAATAAATCACAAGGACATACAACATAGAATGCCCACTCAGATCACACCCTGACCAAACAAAACATAGAAACATACACAGCAAACTATGGTCAGGGCGTGACACCGATGGAGGGATTGTGCATTCCTGGTGTAACTCGGAAGTTGTTGTTGCCATCCTGTACCTGTCCCACAGGTGTGATGTTCGGATGTACCAATCCTGTGCAGGTGTTGTTACACGTGGTCTGCCACTGCGAGGATGATCAGCTGTCCGTCCTGTCTCCCTGTAGCGTTGTCTTAGGCGTCTCACAGTACAGACATTGCAATTTATTGCCTTGGCCACATCTGCAGTCCTCATGCCTCCTTGCGGCAAGTTCACGCAGATGAGCAGGGACCCTGGGCATCTTTCTTTTGGTGTTTTTCAGAGTCAGTAGAAAGGCCTCTTTAGTGTCCTAAGTTTTCATAACTGTGACCTTAATTGCCTACCGTCTGTAAGCTGTTAGTGTCTTAACGACCGTTCCACAGGTGCATGTTCATTAATTGTTTATGGTTCATTGAACAAGCATGGGAAACTGTGTTTAAGCCCTTTACAATGAAGATCTGTGAAGTTATTTGGATTTTTACAAATTATCATTGAAAGACAGGGTCCTTAAAAAGGGACGTTTCTTTTTTGCTGAGTTTAGTTCAGTGTTCATAGTTCAATTTACAGTCATTGTTCAATAACTACTCATTCAGTCATGTTAAATAGTTAGGTTGCAGCTGTGACAGCCAAAACAGTTGCACCTGGATCCATAAAAGTCCTGCAGAAGGAAGAGAGAAAGGGTGCACACACACACCTGTGGAGACTCCTAGGAGGCTTATCATTCTCACCCCCTTCCATAGACTTACACAATAATTATGAGAACTTCCGGAGGACGTCCTCCAACCTATCAGACCTCTTGCAGCATGAACTGATATGTTGTCCACTCAATCAAAGGATCAGAGAATGAATCTTGTACTGAAAGCATAAACTACAGCTAGCTAGCATTGCAGTGCATGAAATGTGGTGAGTAGTTGACTCAAAGAGAGAGAAAGAGAATAATTGAACACTTTTGAACAAATTAATTTCTTACAAAATTAAGGAGAAGCAACAGAAAGAAAGAGAGCGAGAGAGAGGTCCAGCTATATTTATTTTTATGATTTTCATTTTCACTTACTAAGCTAGCTAATGCAGCTAGCTAAAAGCCTAGTCAAACACCTGGCTCAAACAGAGAGGAATTCTGTTTATGTTAGCTAGCTGGCTAAGGCTACCCAATACTGGAACTCTTCCAAATCAATGTAAGCTTTCGGTTTTATAAATGTATTGCCAGCGGGGCCCGCTGGTGTAACTGCTAAACTGCTAGTTGTACACTGTACTGCGTGATTGTAGCATGTTTACTAACGCATTAGTTCTACTAGCTATGTTAATAACTATGACGTTAGCTGATATTTAGACAATGATGTAAGCTGTGCATAGCGGTTAGCGGTTATGGTATGAAGTATTGGCTTGGAGAGGTTATTTTGCCAGGTCACAGACAGCTGTTGTGTTGTGCACTGAAGTACACAAGCGAAGGGAAAAGCTGAGAGGATGAGAGCGCATAGATGCGAGAAGGAATTATACAACAAGGGAAGTGATGATGCTGTTTGTATGTGGCTGCTATGAAAGTGAACTGTGTGTGCGGGTTATCAGGGGGTATTCATTCTGCCAATTCTGCTGAAAAACTTTTCTTAAACGGAAGCAAACGGAACAAAATGGGGATAGACCTTTTTGAATTTGTCTAATGGAAACTCTTGTTTGGACTAATGATTACATCCTGGATCAGCTAGATGCAGGCAAGCGTGTGCAAGGCTGTATTGAATGTGTCACTATCTGTCATCTTGATTTTTCCAATTTGTCTCTACATTATAAATGTTGTAAATTGTCATTCATAGGCTAGGTTGTAGCAACCTAACCTCATGTAATAGTATAAACCTATCAATGTTACATTGAGTTGGGTGAATAGAATATGAATGACAGTCATCCAATATGCTATAATAAAATGAAGGCCATGCTCATAAAAATTAAAATGTGTCTCTGACCACCACTGACAAACACAGATGGTTTTCTGAATGGCCTGAGTGGGATGTTAGTATGACAATACAAAGACGATATTAGTTAAGAGCATATTCACACTGAAAGCAAGCAGACAAACATCCTAGATCAGACAAGTCAAATAACAATGATGTAATAAAGGAGGAAAAAACTGCAACTCTGTACGTGGTAATATTTACAGTTGTTGTTAAAGACAAAGACTGTTTGTTTAGAAGCATATTAACACTGAAATCACACACACACACGCATACACACACCAAAGAAACAGTAATATAATTACAACAGTGGTAGGACATTTTGTGAAAACCTGAACAGATGTTCTTAAACTCAAGTATAAGATATTATACTTCATATTAGTGGATTCAGCTATTTCAGCCACACCCGTTGCTGACAGGTGTATAAAATCAAGCACACAGCCATGCAATCTCCATAGACAAACATTGGCAGTAGAATGCCCTTACTGAAGAGCTCAGTGACTTTCAACGTGGCACCGTCATAGGACGCCACCTTTCCAACAAGTCAGTTCGTCAAATGTCTGCCCTGCTAGAGCTGCCCCGGTCAACTGTAAGTGCTGTTATTGTGAAGTGGAAATGTCTAGGAGCAACAGCGGCTCAGCCGCGAAGTGGTAGCCCACACAAGCTCACAGAGCAGATCATCATGCTCAATGCCAAGTGTCGGCTGGAGTAGTGTAAAGCTCGCTGCAATTGGACTCTGGAGCAGTGAAATCACATCCATCTGGCGGTCATACGTACAAATCTTTGTTTGGCGGATGTCAGGAGAATGCTACCTGTCGAATGCATAGTGCCAACTGTAAAGTTTGGTGGAGGAGGAATAATGGTCTGGGGCTGTTTTTCATGGCTTGGGCTTCTTAATGCTACAGTATACAATGCCATTCTAGACGATTCCGTGCTTCCAACTTTGTGGCAACAGTTTGCGGAAGACGCTTTCCTGTTTCATCATGACAATGCCCCCATGCACAAAGCGAGGTCCATACAGAAATGGTTTGTCGACATCGGTGTGGAAGAACTTGATGGCCTGTGCAGAGCCCTAACGTCAACCCCATCGAACACGTTTGGGATGAATTGGAACGCCGACTGCGAGCCAGGCCTAATCGCCCAATCTCAGTGCCCAACCTCACTAATGGTCTTGTGGCTGAATGGAAGCAAGTCCCCGCAGCAACATCTAGCAGAAAAGCCTTCCCAGAAGAGCACTACTTTAGGTCATGTAGTGCAATTTTTTACATAAAATTGGACCCTGGTCTGTCATAATCCAATTTTTAATCAGTGATGTCTTGACACACCTTTACCATTGCACTCTACTCTCTCTACTCTGACACTTCAGACCCTCAGAGATTCACAGAAAACAGAGATGAGTAGATATGGAGCTGAACATCACAAGGCCATCATCATTGCAACATTGAGCTGTAAAATAAATGACAGAGAACAGATATGAAGCCAATAGTTTAAATGTGTTACAACTAACACAGAAGCAGAGACCGAGTTTGACCCACCAGCGGACAGAGATCTTCGATCTTAAATTCAATGGCTTTAGTCATAAAACTGAGCATTCTACTGGCTCTTCTAAACACAACTTACCAATAATATGGCTGTATTCTAACAGAAGGTCAAGAATATTACTTTGGCACCCTAAGTATTACAGACTACCGTTTGATCTTCAGATCTGAAGCTGAAGAGAGCCTGCTGCTGTGGAACACTTCTAACCTATCACCTGAGAATTTCACACTGACTGCAAGCTTAAGGGATCGACTAAATCAGGGATCGACTTTTAAGGGATTGACTTTCCGGATCCTCAATGTCGCTCAGTCAGACTCTGGGTGGTAAAGGGTAAAGTTCTGGACGGTACTTGTTGAAATAGTATTTGTACTTTGATACTGTAATAGGTCTACTGTATGAGACAAAAAACACAATAGAGACCTGCAAGACCTGTAAGATACACAGTTTGATATAGTTTGATATACTATTTTAGTTTATTCAACTTTTATTTCAAATAGTGCTGATTGCTCTGATTGTCCAACTTCTCTCTCTCTCTTTCTCCTTCCATCGCCATCTCTTCTTGACTGACTGCAATTAAAATCTACAACCATTAGTGCCGACACAGGAAACAATGATTAAAAGTGATTCATTTGGGGAATGTAGAAACGGAATACACAATCTCCTTCTCCCCTCTCATTCCTCCTCTCCCTCTCCCGTTCTCCCCTCACCCTCACTCTACTTCTACACTCTCCTTTCTCCTCTCCCTCTCCCCTTCTCCCCTCTCCCTCTCTTCTTCTCTTCTCCACTCTACTTCTTGCAGGTCCATCTCCTCATCCCTCTCCTTCCCTCTCTGTAAGTAACTTGAGATGGTTGATAAGCTATGAGAAATACACAGTGAGTTTAGTATGGTGAGGTCGGACCACAGGCAGCGCTCCACAACCAGCTACACTAATGTATCTAGAGGGCAAACTCTGCCCCATAGCAGGGCTGATACAGATCAGAATGTCGACACTTAGAAAGAATATTGGGGATAGAGGACGTGAGAGAGAGAGAAATATAAAGATGAAACATTAGTGAAATCTGATCTGTGTTTAGAGTGACGGAACTTTTCAGAGTAAGATCTGAAAAGTCGACATATGCAACTTTAACCCTCCTTGTATAGAATCAGATGACGCTATACAGTGCATTCGGACAGTATTTAGACCAGATTTTCCTCATTTTATGTTACAGCCTTATTGTAAAATGTATTACATTGTTTTTCCCCTCATAAATCTACACACAATACCCCACAATGACAAAGCAAAAACAGGTTTTCAGAAATTTTAGCTAATTTATATTTAGAAAAAATCTGAAATGTTACATTTACATAAGTATTCAGACCCTTTACTCAGTACTATGTTGAAGCACCATTGGCAGCAATTACAGTCTCGAGTATTCTTGGATATGGCACCAGAAGCTGGGTAAACCTGCATTTGGGGAGTTTTCCCATTCTTCTCTGCAGATCCTATTTTTAGGTCTCTCCAGTGATCGGGTTCAAGTCCGGGCTCTGGCTGGGCCACTCAAAGACATTCAGAGACTTCCCAAAGCCACTTCTGCGTTATCTTGGCTCTGTGCTTTGCTTAGGGTCGTTGTCCTGTTGGAAGGTGAACCTTCGCCCCAGTCTGAGGTCCTGAGCACTCTGGAGCAGGTTTTCATCAAGGATCTTTCTGTACTCTGCTCCATTTATCTTTCCCTCGATACTGACTAGTCTCCCACTTCCTGCCTCTGAAAAACATCCCCACAGAATGGTGCTGCCACCACCATGCTTCACTGTAGGGATGTGACCAGGTTTACTCCAGATGTGACACTTGGCATTCAGGCCAAAGAGTTCAATCTTGGTTTCATCAGACCAGAGAATCTTGTTTCTCATGGTCTGAGGGTCCTTTAGGTGCCTTTTGGCAAACTCCAAGTGGGCTGTCATGTGACTTTCACTGAGGAGTGGCTTCCGTCTGGACACTCTACCATAAAGCCCTGATTGGTGGAGTGCTGCAGAGATGGTTTTCCTTCTGGAATGTTTTCCCATCTCCACAGAGGAACTTTTGAGCTCTGCCAGAGTGACCATCGGGTTCTTGGTAACCTCCCTGACCAAGGACCTTCTCTCCTGATTGCTCAGTTTGGCCGGGCGGCCAGATCTAGGAAGAGTCTTGGTGGTTCCAAACTTCTTCCATTTAAGAATGATGGAGGCCACTGTGTTCTTGGGGACTTTAAACACTGCAGAAATGTGTTTGGTACCCTTCCCCAGATCTGTGCCTCGACATAATCCTGTCTCAGAGCTAAACGGACAATTCCTTCGACCTCATGGCTTGGTTGTTGCTCTGACATGCACTGTCAACTGTGGGACCCTATATAGACAGGTGTGTCCAATCAATTAAATGTATCACAAGTGGACTCCAATAAAGATGTGGAAACATCTCAAAGATGATCAATGGAAACAGGATGCACCTGAGCTCAATTTCGAGTCTCATAGCAAAGGATCTGAATTCTTTTGTACATTTATTTATTTTATTTGACTTATTTCACCTTTTTTTAACCACGTAGGCTAGTTGAGAACAAGTTCGCATCTACAACTGCGACCTGGCCAAGATAAAGCAAAGCAGTGCGATACAAACAACAACACAGATATACACATGGAATAAACAAGCGTACAGTCAATAACACAATAGAAAAAAAAAGTCTATATACAGTGTGTGCAAATGGCGTGAGGAGGTAAGGCAATAAATAGGCCATAGTAGCGGAGTAATTACAATTTTGCAAATTAACACTGGAGTGATAGATGAGCAGATGATGATGTGCAAGTAGAAATACTGGTGTGCAAAAGAGCAGAAAAGTAAATAAAACAATATGGCGATGAGGTATGTAGATTGGGTGGGCTATTTACAGCTGGGCTATGTAAAGCTGCAGTGATCGGTTAGCTGCTCAGATAGCTGATGTTTAAAGTTGCTGAGGGAAATATACGTCTCCAGCTTCAGCGATTTTTGCAATTAGTTTCAGTCATTGGCAGCAGAGAACTGGAAGGAAAGGCGGCCAAAGGAGGTGTTGGCTTTGGGGATGACCAGTGAGATATACCTGCTGGAGCGCGTGCTATGGGTGGGTGTCGTTATCGTGACCAGTGAGCTAAGATAAGGCGGCGCTTTACCTAGCATAGACTTATAGATGACCTGGAGCCAGTGGGTCTGGTGACGAATATGTAGCTAGGGCCAGCCGACTAGAACATACAGGTTGCAGTGGTGGGTGGTATACGGGGCTTTGGTGACAAAGCGGATGGCACTGTGATAGATTACATCCAGTTTGCTGAGTAGAGTATTGGAAGCTATTTTGTAAATGACATCGCCGAAGTCGAGGATCGGTAGGATAGTCAGTTTTACGAGGGTATGTTTGGCGGCGTGACTTAAGGAGGCTTTGTTGCGAAATAGAAAGCCGATTCTAGATTTGATTTTGGATTGGAGATGTTTAATTTGAATCTGGAAGGAGAGTTTACAGTCTAGCCAGACACCTAGGTATTTGTAGTTGTCCACATATTCTAAGTCAGAACCGTCCAGAGTAGTGATGCTAGTCGGGCAGGCGGGTGCAGGCAGCGAACGGTTGAAAAGCATGCATTTGGTTTTACTAGTGTTTAAGAGCAGTTGGAGGCCATGGAAGGAGTCTTGTATGGCATTGAAGCTTGTTTTGAGGTTAGTTAACACAGTGTCCAAAGAAGGGCCAGATGTATACAGAATGGTGTCGTCTGCGTAGAGGTGGATCAGGGAATCACTCGCAGAAAGAGTGACATCGTTGATACACTGTATACAGAGAAAAGAGACAGCCTGAGAATTGAACTCTGTGGTACCCCCATAGAGACTGCCAGAGGTCCGGACAACAGGCCCTCCGATTTGACACACTGAACTCTGTCTGAGAAGTAGTTAGTGAACCAGGCGAGGCAGTCATTTGAGAAACCAAGGCTGTTGAGTCTGCCGATAAGAATACGGTGATTGACAGAGTCGAAAGCCTTGGCCATGTCAATGAAGACGGCTGCACAGTACTGTCTTTTATTGATGGTGGTTATGATATCGTTTAGTACCTTGAGCGTAGCTGAGGTGCACCCGTGACCAGCTCGGAAACCGGATTGCACAGCGGAGAAGGTACGGTGGGAATCGAGATGTCAGTGATCTATTTATTAACTTGGCTTTCGAAGACTTTAGAAAGGCAGGGCAGGATGGATATAGGTCTATAAGTATAGAGTGGGTCTAGAGTGTCACCCGCTTTGAAGAGTGGGATGACCGTGGCAGCTTTCCAATCTTCAGGGATCTCGGATGACACAAAAGAGAGGTTGAACAGACTGTTTTTTTATTTTTTATTTTTTATTTCACCTTTATTTAACCAGGTAGGCTAGTTGAGAACAAGTTCTCATTTGCAACTGCGACCTGGCCAAGATAAAGCATAGCAGTGTGAACAGACAACAACACAGAGTTACACATGGAGTAAACAATAAACAAGTCAATAACATAGTAGAAAAAAAAGAAAAAAAGAGAATCTATATACAATGTGTGCAAAAGGCATGAGGTAATAGGGTTTGCAACAATGGCGGCGGATCATTTTAGAAAGAGAGGGTCCAGATGGTCTAGCCCAGATGATTTGTACGGGTCCAGGTTTTGCAGCTCTTTCAGAACATCTGCTGTCTGGATTTGGGTGAAGGAGAAGCTGGGGAGGCTTGGGCAAGTAGCTGCGGGGGGTGAGGAGGAAAGCATGGCCAGCCGTAAAGAAATGCTTATTGAAATTCTCCATTATCGTGTATTTATCGGTGGTGACAGTGTTACCTAGCCTCAGTGCAGTGGGCAGCTGGGAGGAGGTGCTCTTATTCTCCATGGACTTTACAGTGTCCAAAAACGTTTTGGAGTTAGAGTTACAGTATGCAAATTTCTGTTTGAAAAAGATAGTCTTTGCTTTCCTGACTGACTAAGTGTATTGGTTCCTGTCCTTGATGATCTGTTTAGTTGTTCTGTGACATCGGGTGCTGTATGAGTCCTGGAGGGCAGGTAGTTTGCCCCCGATGATGTGTTGGGCAGACCGCACCAACCTCTGGAGAGTCCTGCGGTTGCGGGTGGTGCAGTTGCTCCCTCAAAACTTGAGACATCTGTGGCGTTGTGTTGTGTGACAAAACTGAACATTTTAGATTGGCCTTTTGATCATGCTCGGTTTATTGATATGCCATTGATATGATTATCTTCGCAAAGGAGAAATTCTCACTAACAGTGATGTAAAAAAATGTGAGCACAATATTTGAGAGAAATACGCTTTTTGTGCACATGGAACATTTCTGGGATCTTTTATTTGATCTCATGAAACATGGGGCCAACATTTACATGTTGTGTCTATATTTTTGTTCAGTATAGTTTATTGCTGATAGAGAACTGGAGTCAGATGCAAAAATACTTTCCGTCTTTAATGCTAGAAGTTTTGAATCAGTTTATCAATGCTGTGTTGTCGTCTTAGGTCGCTCTTTATGTAGTGTTGTCTTTCTTATCGTGATGTGTGTTTTGTCCTATATTTTTTTATTATATATTTTTTCTTATCCCAGCCCCCATCCCCGCAGGAGGCCTTTTGGTAGACCTTCATTGTAAATAAGAAATTGGTCTTAACTGACTTGCCTAGTTAAATAAAGGTTAAATATAAATCAAGGGAGGATAGATCTTTGTGATAACCTACTGTGACAGCTGTGTCTTTTTTGGAGTGCTTACACACTAAAATTAAAGGTAGTACACTATTAGCAAAACCTTACACTCAAGAAGCAAAACATCAGCCCATATTTGCACAACTATAAGCACATTGTCAACCTCACACTTGTTGCAAAACTCTACACACAGTGATTTGCAAAACACTAAACACACTTAACATACATTACACACAAAAATCTATCATGAAGTCACGTCCTTGCAATACCAAAGCACTGACTGTCAAATTACCACACCGTCCAACCAATTGGTTCAACACAGTCATCAGGTGTGCAAACACTCGTTTGCTTAATTGTAGACACACCAATCAGGTGTATAAGCACTATAAAAAGCAGCAGGTGAGTTCATTGGTCTTCAAGCACAATGGAAAGAGTCAGAGAAAGAGTAAGACGAGGAGGAGGAGGGGGACGAGGAGAACGAGGAGGACGAGGAGGAGGACGAGGACGAGGAGAACGAGGAGGAGGACGAGGAGAACGAGGAGGACGAGGAGGACGAGGAGAACGAGGAGGAGGAGGAGGAGGAGGAGGAGGAAGGGGAGGAAGAGGAAGAGGAAGACAAGAAGCTGCTCAAAGAGGACCGAATCTGACAAATGAGATCCGCGCAACACTGGTTGACCACGTTGTCAACCACGGCCTGACGCTGAGGGAGGCTGGACTGCGAGTACAGCCAAATCTAAGCCGATATACAGTGGCAAGTGTGATGAGAACATTTCGACTGGAAAATAGGTATTGTAAAAATATTATCATATCAAAAACATCTGCACGGTTTCAGTAACTGCTTACAGTACTGTATTCTATGCACTATCAGCACTTCTGTTACCTTTTCCTGTGAAATTACTGTACTATTGTATACTGTTTTTTTTTCTACATAGGATTGAGGG
Source organism: Salvelinus namaycush (assembly GCF_016432855.1). Lineage (NCBI taxonomy): Eukaryota > Metazoa > Chordata > Actinopteri > Salmoniformes > Salmonidae > Salvelinus > Salvelinus namaycush. The sequence goes on from NC_052327.1 coordinate 31,101,524, forward strand.
TCAGGGACGACAAGGGGGAAGGCCTCCTATGTTCACAGAACAGCAAGAGAGGGAGATAGTAAACATGGTTTTGGCCAACAATGCTATAACACTCAAGCAGCTCCAAGCTAACATTGTCAATAACCACGCCATTTTCAACGATATCCATCAGGTCTCAACATCAACACTGGCACGCATCCTAAAAAAAAAACATATTCAAATGAAGCAAATTTATCGAGTGCCTTTCGAGCGCAATTCCGAAAGGGTGAAACGACTGCGGCATGATTATGCAGAGGTATGTATTCACTTTAGCAGTGTGATCTTGCATACTGTCTCATAATCTTTTACTGTACTGTAATATGTATACTAGATCTACACTGAACTACACAATTTTGCCTGACACTGTTTTTCAGAGAGTTTTACGAATGGATGGAGAGGAGATCCAGCATGAGTTCATTTACGTAGATGAGGCTGGGTTCAACCTGACGAGAACACGAAGGAGGGGAAGAAACATCATTGGCCACAGGGCTATAGTCAATGTCCCAGGGCAACGTGGGGGTAATATAACACTCTGTGCAGCCATTACACAGAATGGGGTCCTCCACCGCCATGCCCATATGGGCCCTTACAACACAGCACTCATACTTACATTCTTGGACCAATTGCACAACATAACAGCAGCAAATCAAATCGATCATATGCAATACATTGTTGTCTGGGACAATGTGTCTTTCCACCGCTCTGCTCTGGTTCAGAACTGGTTTCAGCAACATCCACATTTCACCGTCCTATATCTTCCACCATACTCTCCATTCCTCAACCCTATAGAAGAGTTTTTCTCAGCATGGCGGTGGAAGGTATATGATCTCCGTCTCCAGGCTGAAGTACCCCTCATCCAAGCCATGGAGGAGGCCTGTGACCAGATGGAGGTAGCAGCAATGCAAGGATGGATTCGTCATTCAAGACGTTTCTTTCCAAGGTGTCTTGCTAATGACAACATTGCCTGCGATGTTGATGAAATTCTCTGGCCAGATCCAGCTAGGCGAAGAGACAATGTTTAGTTATTTATTTATTTATTTTTTTGAACTTACAATACGTAAAGTGACGTTTGGTTACAGTATTATGAATCTCCATGTCAACATTTTGGGCGTGTTGAGAAATAAATGAGTTTCTTCAGTCTGCAACATTGGTCTTGTGTAGTGTTTGGTGAATTTATAGGGAAGTAGAAGTGCTAAAAGTGTTTTAGGTTTATCACAGCAGTGTAACTCGTGCAAACAGAGTATAGTAATGTGAAACGTGTGTGTTTCATATGTTAACAAAGTGTGGTTTTTAAAAAGAAGTGTATAGTTTTTACAAGAGTGTTTAATTTTGCAAAGGATCTGTAGTGTTTTGTTAATTGGGTGTGTGGTTGTGCTAATTGTGTGTAGTGTTTTGAAAACACGGGCCCTGTTTTGAAAATCGTGCTTAAGCAATCAAAAAAAACTGTAATTAGATTTGAGTGTAACTCTAAACTGATTCCCTCCTTCATGGTTTTATCTTCCTCTTAGTAAAATAATGACAGAGAGAAAGAGAGAGAGAGAGACAGAAGAGGTATTGGATAATCAGATAATTTCAACAGATGTTTATGTCATTATGCAGGAATGTAACATTCATCAGGACTTGAAACAGAAGCAATGCCATAGAGTCCAGACTGTAAGAAAGAAATGCAAAGCATTTACAGTATGTGATTAAATTATATCAGATGTGAAGCTTCCATATGACTAAATGAATGCTTGATTTGATTATGAAATGAAGAAACAGGACAGGAGGTTTTCTGGAGGATGGAAAGCCTGAGGACTGGCACCAGACTACTGCCAGCTGGATGACAAAACTCTTCAGACAGAAAGATTCTACTGAAACTATTTCCTAACATCTTCAACAGGTCAGGGCTACTGTAGATAATACTCATCCATTTCCCAGGACAGACACTCCCTCCCGTAGCATGAGCATGAGGAGGTCAGACTAGATACTGACTGGTTTTCTGATCCATGCCCCTACCTTCTTTTTTAAGGTATCAGTGACCAACAGATGCATACAGTTGAAGTCAGAAGTTTACATACACTTAGGTTGGAGTCATTAAAACTCGTTTTTCAATCACTCCACAAATTTAAGTTGGTTAGGACATCAACTTTGTGCATGACACAAGTAATTTTTCCATCAATTGTTTACAGACAGATTATTTCATTTATAATTCACTGTATCACAATTCCAGTGGGTCAGAAGTTTCCATACACTAAGTTGACTGTGACTTTAAATAGCTTGGAAAATTCCAGAAAATTATGTCATGGCTTTAGAAGCTTCTGATGGGCTAATTGACATCATTTGAGTCAATTGGAGGTGTACCTGTGGATGTATTTCAGGGCCTACCTTCAAACTCAGTGCCTCTTTGCTTGACATCATGGGAAAATCAAAAGAAATCAGCCAAGACCTCAGAAAAACAATTGTAGACCTCCACAAGTCTGGTTCATCCTTGGGAGCAATTTCCAAACGCCTGAAGGTACCACGCTCATCTTTCCAAACAATAGTACGCAAGTATAAACACCATGGGACCACGCAGCCGTCATACCGCTCAGGAAGGAGACGCGTTCTGTTACCTCGAGATTTAAGTCATTTTTTTTATGAGATGAACGTTATTTGGTGCGAAAAGTGCAAATCAATCCCAGATCAACAGCAAAGGACCTTGTGAAGATGCTGGAGGAAACAGGTACAAAAGTATCTATATCCACAATAAAACGAGCCCTATATCGACATAACCTGAAAGGCCGCTCAGCAAGGATGAAGCCACTGCTCCAAAACCGCCATCAAAAAGCCAGACTACGGTTTGCAACTGCACATGGGGACAAAGATCGTACTTTTTGGAGAAATGTCCTTTGGTCTGATGAAACAAAAATAGAACTGTTCGGCCATAATGACCATCGTTATGTTTGGAGGAAAAAGGGGGAGGCTTGCAAGCCGAAGAACACCATCTCAACTGTGAAGCACGGGGTGGCAGCATCATGTTGTGGGGGTGCTTTGCTGCAGGAGGGATTGGTGCACTTCACAAAATAGTTGGCATCATGAGGAGGGAAATTATGTGGATATATTGAAGTAACATTTCAAGACATCAGTCAGGAAGTTAAAGCTTGGTTGCAAATGCGTCTTCCAAATGGACAATGACCCCAAGCATACTTCCAAAGTTGTGGCAAAATGGCTTAAGGACAACAAAGTCAAGGTATTGGATTGGCCATCACAAAGCCCTAACTTCAATCCTATAGAAAATGTGTGGGCAGAACTGAAAAAGCGTGTGCATACACCCAGTCACTACATAGACCCTCCTAACTCAATTGTCAGGGAGGAAGGAAACCACTCAGGGATTTCAACATGAGGCCAATGGTGACTTTAAAACAGTTACAGAGTTTAGTGGCTGTGATAGGAGAAAACTGAGGATGGATCAACAACATTGTAGTTACTCCACAATACTAACTTAATTGAGAGACTGAAAAGAAGGAAGCCTGTACAGAATGAAAACATTCCAAAACATGCATCTTGTTTGCAACAAGACACTAAAGAAATACTGCAAAAAATGTGGCAAAGCAATTAACTTTTTGTCCTGAATACAAAGTGTTATTTTGGGGGCAAATCCAATACAACCCATATTTGAGTACCACTCTCCATATTTTCAAATATAGTGGTGGCTACATCATGTTATGGGTATGCTTGTAATCGTTAAGGACTGGGGGGGTTTTCAGGCTAAAAAAGAAACAGAATGGCGCTAAGCACAGGCAAAATCCTAGAGGAAAACCTGGTTCAGTCTGCTTTCCACCAGACACTGGGAGATTAATTTACCTTTCAGCAGGACAATAACCTAAAACACAAGGCCAAATCTACACTGGAGTTGCTTACCAAGAAGACAGTGAATGTTCCTGAGTGGCCAAATTACAGTTATTACTTAAATCTACTTGAAAATCTATGGCAAGACCTGAAAATGGTTGTCTAGTAATGGTCAACAAACAATTTGACGAAGCTTGACGAATCTTTAAAGAATAATGGGCAAATGTTGCACAATCCATTTGTGGAAAGCTCTTAGCAACGTCCCCAGAAAGTAATCACTGCCAAAGGTGCCTCTACAAAGTTTTGACTCAGGGGTGTGAATACTTATGTAAATTTGATATTTCTGTATTTAAATTTCAATACATTAGTTACAAATTATAGAAACATATTTTCACTTTGTCATTATGGGGTATAATGTGTAGATGGGCGGTATTTTTTATTTATTTAAACCATTTTGAATTCAGGCTGTAACACAACCAAATGTGGAATAAGGAGAATGATTATTTTCTGAAGGCTGTCACGTTCCTGACCTGTTTTCCTTTTTCTTGTATTTATTTAGTTGGTCAGGGCGTGAGTTGGGTGGGTTTGTCTATGTTTGATTTTCTATGTTGGGATGTTTGTGTTCGGCCGGGTATGATTATCAATCAGAGACAGCTGTCAATCGTTGTCCCTGATTGAGAATCATACTTAGGCAGCCTGGGTTTCACGTGTGTTTTGTGGGTGTTTGTCTTCCGTGTAGTCGTTGTGCCACACGGGACTGTTTGTCGGTTTGATTTTCTATTTGTTATCTTGCTTCATATAGTGTTCAGTTCGATGCTAATAAATTATGGACACTAACCACTCCACGTATTGGTCCGATCCTTCTCGCCTCTCCTCGTCCGAGGAGGAGGAATATGAAAGCCGTAACAAAGGCACTGTAGCTACGGGACCAAAACAGCAGCAAAGTTTCAACGCTCTTAGTTGTTGCAGGAATTGACCCTGCCGTTTTGTTGTGCATCTACGTCATCTCGCTGAGTCTGCTTTTAATTACTCTGTGTCAAGGAAACCGGCCCTTAGCGTCTGAAAAGAGGGCCGGGATACAAAAACGAATATGTAAAAAACAAACAAACAAACAAACAACCTGTTAAAGGACATGTATGTTATGTTGGCTGAATCTATCAACCCCCCTCCTCTCTGGTAGCCCCAGGCTACTGCCGGCATAGCCCAACCAACCAGAACGCCGTGTAAAGTGCCCTACACAGCCATCAAAGCACAGTTGAAACAACTGCCTGACCTGCTGGAAACAAATAAATAATCGTACGCTCAGACGCTCGCCAATCTCTAACTAAACATATTCACAAATAAACTTCTCCCCCTCCCTCCCCCTTCCCTCCCTCTCTCTCTGATTACATGTTCTTCATGGAGTGTGTGTGTGTTTTTTGTTTTTGTTGCTTTTACTATCCTTATGGGGACCAGAAGTGGGGACATTTCGCCGATCCCCACAAGGAAAAAGGCAATTTTAGGCTTAGGGGTTAGGTTTATGTATAGGGTTAGAATTAGGGTTAGGGGTAAGGTTTAGGTTTACTTTTAGGGTTAAGGAATAAATGTTTTGGTCCCCACAAGGATAGTAAAGCAAACGTGTGTGTGTTGACCAGCCATAAGCAGTATTACAGGAAAGCCATTGGTTAGACATCAACCCTAATAATAACTGGATTACCCGTCTGTCTTTCGCTAAAACGTGAGTAAATGTTCCATTCTATTGATTCAATGCATGACCCACACAAAAGTCACATTTCTGCCTCCAGATGTCTAGTTAGTATTGGGGTGCCAGTGACTTTCATATGTTTAATTGGTTGTCAGATCACAGCCAAGTCTTCATGTTATGCCACTTTACAGCCGTAGACCTATCAGGCCCTCTTAAATACACTCCCACATTCCCTTTTATCAAATCTTCATCTAATATAATGACTTGATTTTCCATTGGCCCATCAGCGTGGGTGGCGTGTGTTTCTATTTGTCTGTGTGCATGTGTGTGTGACTTACGGCGCTCGTCAAAGTGTGTGTCCACACCGTCGGGTCCAGGGATGGAACACACCAGTCTGGCTTTGAGGAACGTCGTCCACTTATTGGCCAGACTCCTCGACCCTCCCACATCATTCTGAAACACAACCACAACACCATGTGTGTGTTCTACAGTACTCCAACATTCCCGAATGCTCTGGGGAGTCTCAACCAGCCCCTGGCACTGACTAGCGGAGACCTAATTATTAATCTTTATTCTAATCATTGATAAGAGATGATGATTGTGTTGCAGCTGTAGCAGAGCTCTGGGAGCCTGTTGACTTGTATGGTCTACTAATATAATGATTAACTATATCATTGTTAGTGTGTTAGTGATAATGTATTTCTCTTGGGTGGTGTGTGTTGTGTGTTTTTGTGTATGCATGTGTGTGTGTGTGTCGTGTGTGGTAAGTGCTCTCTTTGGATGATGTTTCCTTACACGGCAGATCTACTACACGATTAGTATAGAAGCAGAAATTACTCACAGATTTCACAACTTTTTAATTTAGCTCTCTCTCTTTCTGTGTTTGTGTTAGTTGTGTGTGTGTGTGTGTCTGTCTGTCTGTCTGTGTGTGTGTGTGTGTGTGTGTGTGTGTGTGTGTGTGTGTGTGTGTGTGTGTGTGTGTGTGTGTGTGTGTGTGTGTGTGTGTGTGTGTGTGTGTGTGTGTGTGTGTGTGTTCCACTGTCCCATAGGACAGTAATAAGCATTTACTGACTGGAATACAATCCAGGAAAACACACTCTCTCACTAACAGAACATTCCTACTTGGTTCCATTTTGGGTAATGTGTCATCATCTCAACTGCTTTCATCTAACCATCTAACCATCTAACCATTCATCTTGTACATCTGTGATAACTGAAAGGATAGGATCTAGGAATGGAAGAATAGGGGATAAGGAACAAAACGGAACTCTGCCACTGATATAGGTCACACTAGATAGCCCATGCCCATAGCATGTTACTGATGAATACATGTTCTTCCTATACAAAATGCTTCTAATCCTACTGATGAAGATCAGATATGGTATTGTTATACAGTATAGGCTACATGTGACTTAACAGTAATTAGGCAGCAAGTTTTTTAGGGTTTGTTTTATAACGCCTTCATGTTGAAATGAAATCCCCACTATTTTGCCAGATCTTTTCTCTATTACTCAATGTGTGTGTGTGTGTGTGTGTGTGTGTGTGTGTGTGTGTGTGTGTGTGTGTGTGTGTGTGTGTGTGTGTGTGTGTGTGTGTGTGTGTGTGTGTGTGTGTGTGTGTGTGTGTGTGTGTGTGTGTGTGTGTGTGTGTGTTTCAGCACTGTCATGTGAGTGGCATAACAACAATGACACACTCACACGCATCCCCATAACCTAGGGAACCGTGTTGATGTATGATGAGTTGACATGAGGAAGGGCAGAGGCTTACACACATCCTCCCCTAACACACACATGCACACAGCAGCACACACACACCCTTTCAGAAATCTCAGTGCCCGTGAGGGGAGGACACAGTTCTGACTCACCACACCTGTCTCTGACCCTAAAACAAACAACACACATCTCACTACTTCAAAACAAACCTTCTTCACATGGCAAGTTAAAACTAACCTCGCCACACCTCCCAAAGTATTGTGTGTGTGTGTGTATTTGTGAGTCTTTATCGACCAAATGTAAAACATTTAGTGTGTGTGTATCTGTGATACCCAAAAGATGCCTCTGTGTGTGTTTGCCTGCACCACACCTGCTGATGCCTGATCAAATATATACCTCAGTGTGTATGTCAAGTTACGGCTCCCCAAGAGAACCCAGTGAACCAGGAAGACAGACAGGCCACTGAGGATCTCCTCCCTAACACAGCTGTTATCTCTAACCTACACCCCGTTTCGTTATTGCTTTTATTTGATTGTCTACATGTTGCCGAATTTATGCCCACATATTTGCTATTAGGCCTATGCTGTAGAATTACCCCAGTAATGACCAAATAATTACCCCAGCATGTCTGTTCTTCCAGTGGAGGATTTGGACGGGATTAGCTTTACCAAACTGCCCATGTAATTGTTTTGTTTTTCTCATTCAAAATGGACCGTTATGATGGCAGCTTGTAAGCTCTTCTAGGCGTGAAGATATTACAAATGTCTAGGCGTAGCTTAATATTGGCATAATGGCCTTCAGTTCAGAAAAAGTCCAAATAATAAGGAATATCAGTAAGAAACATGAACTGTAACCTATGCACAAATGTAACTAACTGATGTGTTTGGCGAAAGAGAAATAAATAGGCACGTGGAAAGTTGATATGTGACAAAACAGATAATTCATCTGTAGGCTACATGCACAGCACTTTGTTTTAAGCATCAAGTTGGTCCCGTGGTCTAACCCAAACTGGTTGCAGCACCTGTTCAATTCTGTAATTAACCAATAAGGCCCGAGGAGGTGTGGTATATGGCCAATATACCACGGTTAAGGGCTGTTCTTATGCACGACGGAACGCGGAGTGCCTGGATACAGCCCTTAGCTGTGGTATATTGGCCATATACCACAAACCTCCCGAGGTGCCTTATCGCGATTATAAACTGGTTACCAACGTAATTAGAGCAGTAAAAATAAATGTTTTGTCATACCCGTGGTATACGGTCTGATATACCACGGCTGTCAGCAAATCAGCATTCAGGGCTGGAACCACCCAGTTTATAATATCCCTCAAAACACAGGGATGACGATTCGCACGGGATAAATATTATCAGAGGACCTGTTGGGAGTTGGTGAAAAACAATAGGTTTTTAAGGATGGGATAATAACCTTCCTGCTAGGTGAAAAACAGTAGGTTTTTAAGGATGGGATAATAACCTTCCTGCTAGGTGAAAAACAGTAGGTTTTTAAGGATGGGATAATAACCTTCCTGCTAGGTGAAAAACAGTAGGTTTTTAAGGATGGGATAATAACCTTCCTGCTAGGTGAAAAACAGTAGGTTTTAAAGGATGGGATAATAACCTTCCTGCTAGGTGAAAAACAGTAGGTTTTTAAGGATGGGATAATAACCTTCCTGCTAGGTGAAAAACAGTAGGTTTTTAAGGATGGGATAATAACCTTCCTGCTAGGTGAAAAACAGTAGGTTTTTAAGGATGGGATAATAACCTTCCTGCTAGGTCAAAAACAGTAGGTTTTTAAGGATGGGATAATAACCTTCCTGCTAGGTCAAAAACAGTAGGTTTTTAAGGATGGGATAATAACCTTCCTGCTATGTCAAAAACAGTCGGTTTTTAAGGATGGGATAATAACCTTCCTGCTAGGTGAAAAACAGTAGGTTTTTAAGGATGGGATAATAACCTTCCTGCTAGGTGAAAAACAGTCGGTTTTTAAGGATGGGATAATAACCTTCCTGCTAGGTGAAAAACAGTAGGTTTTTAAGGATGGGATAATAACCTTCCTGCTAGGTCAAAAACAGTAGGTTTTTAAGGATGGGATAATAACCTTCCTGCTATGTCAAAAACAGTTGGTTTTTAAGGATTGGATAATAACCTTCCTGCTAGGTCAAAAACAGTAGGTTTTTAAGGATGGGATAATAACCTTCCTGCTATGTCAAAAACAGTAGGTTTTTAAGGATGGGATAATAACCTTCCTGCTAGGTCAAAAACAGTAGGTTTTTAAGGATGGGATAATAACCTTCCTGCTAGGTCAAAAACAGTCGGTTTTTAAGGATGGGATAATAACCTTCCTGCTAGGTGAAAAACAGTAGGTTTTAAAGGATGGGATAATAACCTTCCTGCTAGGTCAAAAACAGTAGGTTTTAAAGGATGGGATAATAACCTTCCTGCTATGTCAAAAACAGTAGGTTTTAAAGGATGGGATAATAACCTTCCTGCTATGTCAAAAACAGTACGTTTTTAAGGATGGGATAATAACCTTCCTGCTATGTCAAAAACAGTAGGTTTTTAAGGATGGGATAATAACCTTCCTGCTAGGTGAAAAACAGTAGGTTTTAAAGGATGGGATAATAACCTTCCTGCTAGGTCAAAAACAGTAGGTTTTTAAGGATGGGATAATAACCTTCCTGCTAGGTGAAAAACAGTAGGTTTTTAAGGATGGGATAATAACCTTCCTGCTATGTCAAAAACAGTAGGTTTTTAAGGATGGGATAATAACCTTCCTGCTATGTCAAAAACAGTAGGTTTTTAAGGATTGGATAATAACCTTCCTGCTAGGTGAAAAACAGTAGGTTTTTAAGGATGGGATAATAACCTTCCTGCTAGGTCAAAGACAGTAGGTTTTTAAGGATGGGATAATAACCTTCCTGCTAGGTCAAAAACAGTCGGTTTTTAAGGATGGGATAATAACCTTCCTGCTAGGTGAAAAACAGTAGGTTTTAAAGGATGGGATAATAACCTTCCTGCTATGTCAAAAACAGTCGGTTTTTAAGGATGGGATAATAACCTTCCTGCTAGGTCAAAAACAGTAGGTTTTAAGGATGGGATAATAACCTTCCTGCTAGGTCAAAAACAGTAGGTTTTTAAGGATGGGATAATAACCTTCCTGCTATGTCAAAAACAGTAGGTTTTTAAGGATGGGATAATAACCTTCCTGCTATGTCAAAAACAGTCGGTTTTTAAGGATGGGATAATAACCTTCTGCTAGGTGAAAAACAGTAGGTTTTTAAGGATGGGATAATAACCTTCCTGCTAGGTGAAAAACAGTCGGTTTTTAAGGATGGGATAATAACCTTCCTGCTAGGTGAAAAACAGTAGGTTTTTAAGGATGGGATAATAACCTTCCTGCTAGGTCAAAAACAGTCGGTTTTTAAGGATGGGATAATAACCTTCCTGCTAGGTCAAAAACAGTAGGTTTTTAAGGATGGGATAATAACCTTCCTGCTAGGTGAAAAACAGTAGGTTTTTAAGGATGGGATAATAACCTTCCTGCTAGGTGAAAAACAGTAGGTTTTTAAGGATGGGATAATAACCTTCCTGCTAGGTCAAAAACAGTAGGTTTTTAAGGATGGGATAATAACCTTCCTGCTAGGTGAAAAACAGTCGGTTTTTAAGGATGGGATAATAACCTTCCTGCTAGGTCGAAAACAGTAGGTTTATAAGGATGGGATAATAACCTTCCTGCTAGGTCAAAAACAGTCGGTTTTTAAGGATGGGATAATAACCTTCCTGCTAGGTGAAAAACAGTAGGTTTTTAAGGATGGGATAATAACCTTCCTGCTAGGTGAAAAACAGTCCGTTTTTAAGGATGGGATAATAACCTTCCTGCTAGGTGAAAAACAGTCGGTTTTTAAGGATGGGATAATAACCTTCCTGCTAGGTCAAAAACAGTCGGTTTTTAAGGATGGGATAATAACCTTCCTGCTAGGTCAAAAACAGTCGTTTTTAAGGATGGGATAATAACCTTCCTGCTAGGTCAAAAACAGTCGTTTTTAAGGATGGGATAATAACCTTCCTGCTATGTCAAAAACAGTAGGTTTTTAAGGATGGGATAATAACCTTCCTGCTAGGTGAAAAACAGTATGTTTTTATGGATGGGATAATAACCTTCCTGCTAGGTCAAAAACAGTCGGTTTTTAAGGATGGGATAATAACCTTCCTGCTAGGTCAAAAACAGTAGGTTTTTAAGGATGGGATAATAACCTTCCTGCTAGGTGAAAAACAGTAGGTTTTAAAGGATGGGATAATAACCTTCCTGCTAGGTCAAAAACAGTAGGTTTTTAAGGATGGGATAATAACCTTCCTGCTAGGTGAAAAACAGTAGGTTTTTAAGGATGGGATAATAACCTTCCTGCTATGTCAAAAACAGTAGGTTTTTAAGGATGGGATAATAACCTTCCTGCTATGTCAAAAACAGTAGGTTTTTAAGGATTGGATAATAACCTTCCTGCTAGGTGAAAAACAGTAGGTTTTTAAGGATGGGATAATAACCTTCCTGCTAGGTCAAAGACAGTAGGTTTTTAAGGATGGGATAATAACCTTCCTGCTAGGTCAAAAACAGTCGGTTTTTAAGGATGGGATAATAACCTTCCTGCTAGGTGAAAAACAGTAGGTTTTAAAGGATGGGATAATAACCTTCCTGCTATGTCAAAAACAGTCGGTTTTTAAGGATGGGATAATAACCTTCCTGCTAGGTCAAAAACAGTAGGTTTTAAGGATGGGATAATAACCTTCCTGCTAGGTCAAAAACAGTAGGTTTTTAAGGATGGGATAATAACCTTCCTGCTATGTCAAAAACAGTAGGTTTTTAAGGATGGGATAATAACCTTCCTGCTATGTCAAAAACAGTCGGTTTTTAAGGATGGGATAATAACCTTCTGCTAGGTGAAAAACAGTAGGTTTTTAAGGATGGGATAATAACCTTCCTGCTATGTCAAAAACAGTAGGTTTTTAAGGATGGGATAATAACCTTCCTGCTAGGTCAAAAACAGTCGGTTTTTAAGGATGGGATAATAACCTTCCTGCTAGGTGAAAAACAGTAGGTTTTAAAGGATGGGATAATAACCTTCCTGCTATGTCAAAAACAGTCGGTTTTTAAGGATGGGATAATAACCTTCCTGCTAGGTCAAAAAACAGTAGGTTTTAAGGATGGGATAATAACCTTCCTGCTAGGTCAAAAACAGTAGGTTTTTAAGGATGGGATAATAACCTTCCTGCTATGTCAAAAACAGTAGGTTTTTAAGGATGGGATAATAACCTTCCTGCTATGTCAAAAACAGTCGGTTTTTAAGGATGGGATAATAACCTTCTGCTAGGTGAAAAACAGTAGGTTTTTAAGGATGGGATAATAACCTTCCTGCTAGGTGAAAAACAGTCGGTTTTTAAGGAGGGGATAATAACCTTCCTGCTAGGTGAAAAACAGTAGGTTTTATGGATGGGATAATAACCTTCCTGCTAGGTCAAAAACAGTCGGTTTTTAAGGATGGGATAATAACCTTCCTGCTAGGTCAAAACAGTAGGTTTTTAAGGATGGGATAATAACCTTCCTGCTAGGTGAAAAACAGTAGGTTTTTAAGGATGGGATAATAACCTTCCTGCTAGGTGAAAAACAGTAGGTTTTTAAGGATGGGATAATAACCTTCCTGCTAGGTCAAAAACAGTAGGTTTTTAAGGATGGGATAATAACCTTCCTGCTAGGTGAAAAACAGTCGGTTTTTAAGGATGGGATAATAACCTTCCTGCTAGGTCGAAAACAGTAGGTTTATAAGGATGGGATAATAACCTTCCTGCTAGGTCAAAAACAGTTGGTTTTTAAGGATGGGATAATAACCTTCCTGCTAGGTGAAAAACAGTAGGTTTTTAAGGATGGGATAATAACCTTCCTGCTAGGTGAAAAACAGTCGGTTTTTAAGGATGGGATAATAACCTTCCTGCTAGGTGAAAAACAGTCGGTTTTTAAGGATGGGATAATAACCTTCCTGCTAAGTCAAAAACAGTCGGTTTTTAAGGATGGGATAATAACCTTCCTGCTAGGTGAAAAACAGTAGGTTTTTAAGGATGGGATAATAACCTTCCTGCTAGGTGAAAAACAGTCCGTTTTTAAGGATGGGATAATAACCTTCCTGCTAGGTGAAAAACAGTCGGTTTTTAAGGATGGGATAATAACCTTCCTGCTAGGTCAAAAACAGTCGGTTTTTAAGGATGGGATAATAACCTTCCTGCTAGGTCAAAAACAGTCGTTTTTAAGGATGGGATAATAACCTTCCTGCTAGGTCAAAACAGTCGTTTTTAAGGATGGATAAACCTTCCTGCTATGTCAAAACAGTAGGTTTTTAAGGATGGGATAATAACCTTCTGCTAGGTGAAAAACAGTATGTTTTTATGGATGGGATAATAACCTTCCTGCTAGGTCAAAAACAGTCGGTTTTTAAGGATGGGATAATAACCTTCCTGCTAGGTCAAAAACAGTAGGTTTTTAAGGATGGGATAATAACCTTCCTGCTAGGTGAAAAACAGTAGTTTTTAAGGATGGGATAATAACCTTCCTGCTAGGTCAAAAACAGTCGGTTTTTAAGGATGGGATAATAACCTTCCTGCTAGGTGAAAACCAGTAGGTTTTAAGGATGGGATAATAACCTTCCTGCTATGTCAAAACAGTAGGTTTTTAAGGATGGGATAATAACCTTCCTGCTATGTCAAAAACAGTAGGTTTTTAAGGATTGGATAATAACCTTCCTGCTAGGTGAAAAACAGTAGGTTCATCTTGGCCATGTACTGTTATAATCTCCACCCGGCACAGCCAGAAGAAGACTGGCCACCCCTCAGAGCCTGGTTCCTCTCTAGGTTTCTTCCAAGATCCCTGCCTTTCTAGGGAGTTTTACCTAGCCACCGTGCTTTTACATCTGCATTGCTTGCTTTTTGGGGTTTTAGGCTGAGTTTCTATATATTTATCAATAAATGTGATTGATACTGTCTAATGGGGATATTACACTTGCAGATTGAGGCCTGACTGTGTGTTTGTGTTCAACTCTCTCTGTGTGTATGTGTGTGTGTGTGTGTGTGTGTGTGTGTGTGTGTGCGTGCGTGCGTGCGTGCGTGCGTGCGTGTGTTTGACTGTGTGAGCTGAGAACAAGGGCATGGTGTATGGAGCCAACCAGCCCTGAGCAGAGCAGTGTAGCCATACTTTCATGGTCGGTTTCCATTTAACTGTGGGAGTGACAGGGAACATGGTGCCATTAACACGTCCCACAGGCCTGGAGGAGAGGAAATGGACATATAAAACCTCCCTGGGGAGAGGAGGAGAGGAGGTTATAGAGAGGCTAGGACTCACAGACCGCATTTAACCAACGGACCTGCTGTTAAAAGGGAACAGCCACCCCTCCACGTCTCCCTATCCCTCCACAACAACCTTATCTCTCTGGAACAAAAGCAGGATGTATCTAGCATGACTTACTTGCCCAGCCTGACTTTCTCTCTCTCTGTCTGACTTACAGTGCCTTCAGAAAGTATTCATACCCTTTGACTCAAACCACATTTTGTTGTCTTACAGACTGAATTCAAAATTGATTAAATATATGTTTTTCTCAGCAATCTACACACAATACCTCAGAATGAAAAAGTGAAAACATGTTTTTAGACATTTTTGCAAAGTATTCATACCCCTGAGTCAATACTTTGTAGAAACACCGTTGGCACCGATTGAGTCTTTCTGGGTAAGTCTCTAAGAGCTTTCCACACCTGGATTGTGCAACATATGCCCATTATTCTTAAAAAAATTATTCAAGCTGTCAAATTGGCTGTTGATAATTGCTATGCAACCATTTTCAGGTCTTGCCATAGATTTTTATGTTAATTTAAGTCAAAACTGTAAATCAACCACTCAGGAATATTCACTGTTTTCTTAGTAAGCAACGCTTTGTGTTTTAGGTTATTGTCCTGCTGAAAAGTTCCTCTCCCAGTGTCTAGTGGAAAGCAGACTGAACCAGGTATTCCTCTAGGATTTTGCCTGTGCTTAGCTCCATTCCGTTTATATTTTATCCTGAAAAACTCCCCAGTCCTTAACGATTACAAGCATACCCATTCCATGATGCAGCCACCACTATGCTTAAAAATATGAAGAGGGGTACTCAGTAATGTGTTGCATTGGATTTTCCCCAAACATAAAGTGAATTGCTATGACATTTTCTTGCAGTGTTACTTTAGTACCTTGTTGCAAACAGGATGCATGTTTTGGAATATTTATATTCTTTACAGGCTTCCTCCTTTTCACTCTGTCAATTAGGTTAGTATTGTGGTGTAACTACAACGTTGTTGATCCATCCTCAGTTTTCTTTTATCATAACCATTAAACTCTGTAACTGTTTTAAAGTCACCATTGGCCTCATGGTGAAATCAAATAAAATCAAAGTGTATTTGTCACATTACAGGCTCTAACCAATACTGCAAAAAAGGTATTAGGTGAACAATATGTAAGTAAAGAAATAAAAACAACAGTAAAAAGACAGTGAAAAATAACAGTAGCGAGGCTATATACAGTCGTGGCCAAAAGTTTTGAGAATGACACAAATATTAATTTTCACAAAGTCTGCTGCCTCAGTTTGTATGATGGCAATTTGCATATACTCCAGAATGTTATGAAGAGTGATCAGATGAATTGCAATTAATTGCAAAGTCCCTCTTTGCCATGCAAATGAACTGAATCCCCCCCAAAAAATTCCAATGCATTTCAGCCCTGCCACAAAAGGACCAGCTGACATCATGTCAGTGATTCTCTCGTTAACACAGGTGTGAGTGTTGACGAGGACAAGGCTAGAGATCACTCTGTCATGCTGATTGAGTTCGAATAACAGACTGGAAGCTTCAAAAGGAGGGTGGTGCTTGGAATCATTGTTCTTCCTCTGTCAACCATGGTTACTTGCAAGGAAACACATGTGAGTGCATCTGCACGCACAGTGAGGCGAAGACTTTTGGGGGATGGCCTGGTGTCAAGAAGGGCAGCAAAGAAGCCACTTCTCTCCAGGAAAAACATCAGGGACAGACTGATATTCTGTAAAAAAGTACAGGGATTGGACTGCTGAGGACTGGGGTAAAGTCATTTTCTCTGATGAATCCTCTTTCCGATTGTTTGGGGCATCCGGAAAAAAGCTTGTCCGGAGAAGACAAGGTGAGCGCTACCATCAGTCCTGTGTCATGCCAACAGTAAAGCATCCTGAGACCATTCATGTGTGGGGTTGCTTCTCAGCCAAGGGAGTGGGCTCACTCACAATTTTACCTAAGAACACAGCCATGAATAAAGAATGGTACCAACACATCCTCTGAGAGCAACTTCTCCCAACCATCCAGGAACAGTTTGGTGACGAACAATGCCTTTTCCAGCATGATGGAGCACCTTGCCATAAGGCAAAAGTGATAACTAAGTGGCTCGGGGAACAAAACATAGATATTTTGGGTCCATGGCCAGGAAACTCCCCAGACCTTAATCCCATTGAGTACTTGTGGTCAATCCTCAAGAGGCGGGTGGACAAACAAAACCCCACCATTTCTGACAAACTCCAAGCATTGATTATGCAAGAATGGGCTGCCATCAGTCAGGATGTGGCCCAGAAGTTAATTGACAGCATGCCAGGGCATTGCAGAGGTCTTGAAAAAGAAGGGTCAACACTGCAAATATTAACTCTTTGCATCTACTTCATGTAATTGTCAATAAAATCCTTTGACACTTATGAAATGCTTGTAATTATACTTCAGTATTCCATAGTAACATCTGACAAAAATATCTAAAGACACTGAGGCAGCAAACTTTGTGGAAATTAATATTTGTGTCATTCTCAAAACTTTTGGCCAAGACTGTACAGTAGCGAGGCTATAAAAGTAGCGAGGCTACATACATAATCCCTGAGCAGTTTCCTTCCTCTCAGGCAACTGAGTTAGGAAGGACGCCTGTATACATGTAGTGACAGGGTGTATTGATACACCATCCAAAGTTTAATTAATAATTTCACCATGCTCAAAGGGATATTCAATGTCTACTTTTTTTAACCTATCTATCAATAGGTGCCCTTCTTCGCAAAGAAATTCGAAAATGTTGGTCTTTGTGGTTGAATCTGTGTTTGAAATTCACTGCTCGGTAGTCATTCAAAAATCATGTTAAACACTATTATTGCACAGTGAGTCCATGCAACTTATGTGACTTGTTAAGCTCATTTTTACTTAAGAACTTATTTAGGCTGGTCATAACAAAGGGCTTGAATGCTTATCGACTCAAGCATTTCAGCTTTTAATTTTTATTGAATTTGTAAAAAATAAACATGACATTATCCGGTATTGTGTGTAGGCCAGTGACAAAAAAAATCTACATTTTATCCATTTTAAATTTAGGCTGTATCACAACAAAATGTGGAAAAAGTCAAGGGGTGTGAATACTTTCTGAAGGCACTGTGTGTGTGTATGTGTGTGTGTCGTAGTGACCTCTGGAGGGTGTTCACCTCATAAAGAGCCTGATCCCCTGGCTCCTTTCTGTAAAGTTCTAATTAGCATATCCCCTAAACTGCACTGAATACAGTCCACAGTGTCAGCCAGCCTACGCCCCAGCCAGGGTCAGCAAGCAGAGCTGCTGCTTGTGGTGCTGGACGGCCCAGAGGTTAAGTATCTGTCAGGGTGGGTGACACACGGCTCCGAATGACTCTGTCACACAGGGACAAGACCAAACCAGTTGGAGAGAAGCACCTAGTGGACTTTAACGACTCAACTGCAGAGAGAGAGAGAGAGAGAGAGATCCCAGCCAAGATTGGGCCTCAAGAGTCATTCCACTGAAAAAAGTACCAGAAAGAGGATTTGGACACCCATCATCTGAGGTTGTTCTGAAATGTTTTCTGTAGTTAGAAACAGATATGAGTAGCATTCCTGAAACATTATTTAGTTAAAATATCACGTGATCTCTGAGAAATTACGCTAATTGATTACACCCTAATTAGCCATTTTAATTTATAGGATTCATCTAATCTTTCATATACTGTATATAGTACCTAACATCTGATTTGGACCATACATCTTCCTAACAATGAGTAAGACATGAGGAATTTAATAAAATTATCAATATCCCCCCACATCCCCCCCACACCCCGTGCCAATCCCACCCCAACAACCAGTATACAGTATTATGTCTGACTAGTAGTATGGAGTTGCTGCTTGGGGAACTGCTTGTTCAACCTTTGTAATGTATTTCCTGTGAATATGGTGATGGTGATGTTTTCCCCTGTTCAGAGAAATTTGCCGAATAAGGTCATTATTGATGAGATTTTAAAGACAACGGGGGGACCTAGGACAAAAAAAAAAAAAAAAAAAAGTC
>NC_052327.1:31120244-31137744 GCF_016432855.1 Salvelinus namaycush
CGCTCGGCGGCCTCCTCCCCTCTTTCCAAGGGACACGATTGGTGCCTTACCCGCACTCCAAGCGCATACTACTTTCCCTATCAGGAAGGTTATATCCCATCCTTAAATCAAACGTTCATAGATGACCAGCAGGGTCAAATAATAATAATCACAGTGGTTGTAGAGGGTGCAACAGGTCAGCACCTCAGGAGTAAATGTCAGTTGGCTTTTCATAGCCGATCATTCAGCATTAGAGACAGCAAGTGCGGTAGAGAGAGAGTCCAAAGCAGCAGGTCCGGGACAAGGTGGCACGTCCAGTGAACACGTCAGGGTTCCATAGCCGCAGGCGGAACAGTTGAAACTGGAGCACGACTATGTGGACTGGGGACAGCAAGGAGTCTTCAGGCCAGGTAGTCCTGAGGCAAGGTCCCAGGGCTCAGGTCCTCCGGGAGGGAGAGGGAGAGAAAGAGAATTATCGGGAGCATACTTAAATTCACACAGGACATCGGATAAGACAGGAGAAATAATCCAGATGTACCAGACTGACCCGAGCCCCCCGTCACATAAACTACTGCAGCACAGTAGAGCTGTTTATGTGGCAGATTCACATCAAGGATACTAGTGTTGCACTGCACGGCAAATCGAAACTTCAGTACTTTTTCGATACTAGAACAGGAAAAACAGTTTGGTATTTGAAATTTTGTGACTTTCATTACATCTGTCAAATGTGTTTCACGTATCTGTCTATCGACTTTCCTTGCTAGCTTACAGCTGAAACTAACATCAATTCAGTGCTCTAGTACTTAGTTTATGATACTATAATGCAAGATATGCTGATTTCAATGCTGATTGCCACCAAAAACTTTATTCATTCACTTAATTGGTCTCCCTCACGTCTCTCCCTCAGCCAAGGATGATCTCTTGCCTCATTGAACTGAGGTCTCTGACAGGCCACACCCCTTTTGGCTTGTGAATGATGTCATTACTGGTCAGTGACCAGTCAATACTGTTGCCTACTGTACCTCTGTGCATGTTCTGCCTGATTGGCTGTTTTAGCCATTTGGCACAGGGCAGTGTAAAAACAAATGAGATGGTCCCCCCACTCTCATCCTCCTCTCCCTCTCTCCTCCTCACTCATCCCTTTCCTTCCCTCCCCTGCTCACCAGTACATATGCTCACACACCTGGCCTGTGTCGTTACCTGTTTACAAATGACCAGTGATTTTTGCTTGGTTCTCTATTCTCTCTCTCTTTCTCTCCATGTCATAATTATGCCTTTTGAGTTCATGTTTGGTTCTAACACTCCTCTCTGTTTCAAACATATCATCACAGACACCTTCTGTCTTGACTTTTTCTCTCTCTCTTTCTGTCTCTCACATAGCTACTTCTAAAAGCTGTGTGTGTGTGTGTGTGTGTGTGTGTGTGTGTGTGTGTGTGTGTGTGTGTGTGTGTGTGTGTGTGTGTGTGTGTGTGTGTGTGTGTGTGTGTGTGTGTGTGTGTGTGTGTGTGTGTGTGTGTGTGTGTGTGTGTGTGTGTGTGTGTCTGGGGGCTAATGGTCTCCAGTGAGAACGGCAGGCTGAAGATTTATGCCACAAATTAGTGAAATGTGATCAAACAGTCTCCCAGTTAATCACACAGGACCCGTGCCTGTCCCTACTTTATCTGCAGGCATAATTACACCCTGCCGTTCCTCTGACAGCCCAACGCATGGATGGTGGGGTGTGTGTGTGTGGAGACGTTGTCACAGTGATAAATGCCTAGGGTGACAGGGGGAGCAGAGAGAGTGTTTTAAACATGTACTCACTTAACACCCCCCCACCCGCTTGTGAACGCTCGCCTCACCTTGAACATTCGCAGTAAATGGTCCTAGTGAATGCTCTTCCTAAACTCTTCCTGCCATGTGACAGATAAGCCAAAAGCCATGTTTCTGAAAAACATAGTTGTGAGAGATCATGGAGAGATGTGAGTGGAGCCTCTCTCTTATTTCTCTCTCTCTCTGTGACAGTCATTTAAACAGCTGTTTATGCAGAGCTTTTAATATCATTAAGAGGCAAGCAGGCAGGCGGTTTCTAAACACACGCAGGCTGGAAATCAGCAGTCTCCATCTCGCTGCTATGACAGGGTAGGTAATTATGTTGGAGTGTGTGTGTTTTGAAAGTGTGCATGCTGTTTGCTGGGTGAAAAATGATAATCGGGTGATTTTTAAGTGCTATATCTGCTGCCTGCGTGGCTAATGAAAAGTACTTTTAATCCAGTTTGGAGGAGGGGAGGATGAGTAGATGTGAGGAGACGGGGCTCGTGAAAGGAGGAACAGAGGCGGAGTTGAGAGAGTGTGTGTGTGTGTGTGTGTGTGTGTGTGTGTGTGTGTGTGTGTGTGTGTGTGTGTGTGTGTGTGTGTGTGTGTGTGTGTGTGTGTGTGTGTGTGTGTGTGTGTGTGTGTGTGTGTGTGTGTGTGTGTGTGTGTGTGTCAAAGGAAAGCCTTGGCATGAGCCCTGAGCTCAGCAATTAGAAGATGCGTTTGGAATACTGCTCTCTCTGAAATTGGAGTCTCTGGTCTTGGAATCCAGCAAACCTCTAGTCTACAGTGTGTGATGCCTCTTCTATTATCCTATAGCTCACTGACTGTCTTCATCTATACCCTCCCATCTTTAGCAGTAACTTACAGGCAGCTCATTAGCAAGTAAGTTTCTGTATTTCATATTGCAGTATACTTACCGTAATCTAAATACAGTCTCGACACACAGTACAATGTTGTACAATTTACTGTATTATACTGTAAGAAAGTAAATGCTACTGTAATCGTAATTAGGAGAGGCTTTAAGAATTCATCTATCTCTCTCTCTCTCGCTATCTCTCTATATATATATATCTCTATCTCTCTCTAACTCTATCTCTCTCTCTCTATATATATCTCTATCTCTCTCTCTCAAACACTCTTATGCAAGTCTGCACGCAATGCTATTGGCTGAAGTAGTAGGGTCAGGTAGGGTCAGGTGTGTCTGTGTGGCAGAATGCCTGGAAATAAGTCATTTTCCACTTATTTATGTTTCATCACATTGCAGTTCAGCAGCTGCTTCAACAGACGTTCTTCTATGAGAACCATGTTGTAAACCTTTTTGCTGAAGCAGGTTTTTATATGCCACAGTTTATGATAGTCTACATGCTAACCGTTTAGCGATGACACACCTGACACTAGACAGCTTGATTAGTGAGAAGTAACTTAGCCCTGATTGTTCACAAAGTCCCGTGTGTCATATTTATACACTAAGTGCTAGTGTTGTGGGGATATTTGTTCCTGCTCTTAAATATGCCTTTATATTCAGGAATAACAAATATGTATAGTGGATCAATCATAAAAGGCTACTAAGGGGTGGCTTTTAGGAAATATCTGGTTTTGATAGTGGTCCATAGTACTCTTGGCTGTGTGTGTTTTAATAGTATAATCATGATAAGTCAAACAGATGAATGTCCATGTTGTATTTATTTGACCTTCATTTAACCAGGCAACTATTAAAAGGATAATGTGAGATTCTGGCAATTAAGCTGTTTTTCTACTTACCCAGAGTCAGATGAACACTAGGACACCATTTTATATCTCTGCCTCTGAGATACGGTAGCGTATTTCCAGTCATTGCGCTAACGATAGTTAGCATTGGCCTGCAAAACTACCTCTTCCTTCATACTGCATGAAAATGGTATCCATGAGTTCATCAAAAACCACTTAATTGACAGAATCTCACAGTATCCCTTTGATAAAATATTTGTATTTACGATGACGACCATGTTAACATGTCCAATATCACAGACACGTACAATGTTTGATGGTTCTCTGTGTGGGGGATGACAGGTTGTTGTGAGGGTCTCGGGCCGTCTCCCAACACTGTGTGTGTTTGGGTCGTGTCCTGCTCTCTCACCCCTCACCCCGACCTCTGACCCCAGCCCGTCAGCAACCAGATAGGAGCACAGAGCTGACAGCTCCCCAGACTGACCTCTCAACGTATACACAACTACCAGACATAGAGAGAGATCAGAAGAAAAGCATGTCCTCTCTCTGGTGTTTGTGGTTTTGTCTGTCCTCATCGTAGATAAAGCAATAACTCTTATATCCACCACACTGAACAAAGGAAACCTCCCACAGTATACCTGATGTTTCCACTAACCGTGTGTGTGTGCTGACTACACACCTGATGTTTCCACTAACCGTGTGTGTGTGTGCTGACTACACACCTGATGTTTCCACTAACCGTGTGTGTGTGCTGACTACACACCTGATGTGTCCACTAACCGTGTGTGTGTACTGACTACACACCTGAAGTTTCCACTAACCGTGTGTGTGTGTGCTGACTACACACCTGATGTTTCCACTAACCGTGTGTGTGTGCTGACTACACACCTGATGTTTCCACTAACCGTGTGTGTGTGTGCTGACTACACACCTGATGTTTCCACTAACCGTGTGTGTGTGTGCTGACTACACACCTGATGTTTCCACTAACCGTGTGTGTGTACTGACTACACACCTGATGTTTCCACTAACCGTGTGTGTGTGTGCTGACTACACACCTGATGTTTCCACTAACCGTGTGTGTGTGTGCTGACTACACACCTGATGTTTCCACTAACCGTGTGTGTGTGTGCTGACTACACACCTGATGTTTCCACTAACCGTGTGTGTGTGTGCTGACTACACACCTGAAGTTTCCACTAACCGTGTGTGTGTGTGCTGACTACACACCTGATGTTTCCACTAACCGTGTGTGTGTGTGCTGACTACACACCTGATGTTTCCACTAACCGTGTGTGTGTGCTGACTACACACCTGATGTTTCCACTAACCGTGTGTGTGTGTGCTGACTACACACCTGATGTTTCCACTAACCGTGTGTGTGTGTGCTGACTACACACCTGATGTTTCCACTAACCGTGTGTGTGTGTGCTGACTACACACCTGATGTTTCCACTAACCGTGTGTGTGTGTGCTGACTACACACCTGATGTTTCCACTAACCGTGTGTGTGTGTGCTGACTACACACCTGATGTTTCCACTAACCGTGTGTGTGTGCTGACTACACACCTGATGTTTCCACTAACCGTGTGTGTGTGTGCTGACTACACACCTGATGTTTCCACTAACCGTGTGTGTGTGTGCTGACTACACACCTGATGTTTCCACTAACCGTGTGTGTGTGTGCTGACTACACACCTGATGTTTCCACTAACCGTGTGTGTGTGCTGACTACACACCTGATGTTTCCACTAACCGTGTGTGTGTGTGCTGACTACACACCTGATGTTTCCACTAACCGTGTGTGTGTGTGCTGACTACACACCTGATGTTTCCACTAACCGTGTGTGTGTACTGACTACACACCTGATGTTTCCACTAACCGTGTGTGTGTACTGACTACACACCTGAAGTTTCCACTAACCGTGTGTGTGTGTGCTGACTACACACCTGATGTTTCCACTAACCGTGTGTGTGTGTGCTGACTACACACCTGATGTTTCCACTAACCGTGTGTGTGTGCTGACTACACACCTGATGTTTCCACTAACCGTGTGTGTGTGTGCTGACTACACACCTGATGTTTCCACTAACCGTGTGTGTGTGTGCTGACTACACACCTGATGTTTCCACTAACCGTGTGTGTGTGCTGACTACACACCTGATGTTTCCACTAACCGTGTGTGTGTGTGCTGACTACACACCTGATGTTTCCACTAACCGTGTGTGTGTGTGTGCTGACTACACACCTGATGTTTCCACTAACCGTGTGTGTGTGTGCTGACTACACACCTGATGTTTCCACTAACCGTGTGTGTGTGTGCTGACTACACACCTGATGTTTCCACTAACCGTGTGTGTGTGTGCTGACTACACACCTGATGTTTCCACTAACCGTGTGTGTGTGCTGACTACACACCTGATGTTTCCACTAACCGTGTGTGTGTGCTGACTACACACCTGATGTTTCCACTAACCGTGTGTGTGTGCTGACTACACACCTGATGTTTCCACTAACCGTGTGTGTGTGTGCTGACTACACACCTGATGTTTCCACTAACCGTGTGTGTGTGTGCTGACTACACACCTGATGTGTCCACTAACCGTGTGTGTGTGTGCTGACTACACACCTGATGTTTCCACTAACCGTGTGTGTGTGTGCTGACTACACACCTGATGTTTCCACTAACCGTGTGTGTGTGCTGACTACACACCTGATGTTTCCACTAACCGTGTGTGTGTGTACTGACTACACACCTGATGTTTCCACTAACCGTGTGTGTGTGTGCTGACTACACACCTGAAGTTTCCACTAACCGTGTGTGTGTGTGTGCTGACTACACACCTGATGTTTCCACTAACCGTGTGTGTGTGTGCTGACTACACACCTGATGTTTCCACTAACCGTGTGTGTGTGCTGACTACACACCTGATGTTTCCACTAACCGTGTGTGTGTGTGCTGACTACACACCTGATGTTTCCACTAACCGTGTGTGTGTGTGCTGACTACACACCTGATGTTTCCACTAACCGTGTGTGTGTGCTGACTACACACCTGATGTTTCCACTAACCGTGTGTGTGTGCTGACTACACACCTGATGTTTCCACTAACCGTGTGTGTGTGTGCTGACTACACACCTGATGTTTCCACTAACCGTGTGTGTGTGTGCTGACTACACACCTGATGTTTCCACTAACCGTGTGTGTGTGTGCTGACTACACACCTGATGTTTCCACTAACCGTGTGTGTGTGTGCTGACTACACACCTGATGTTTCCACTAACCGTGTGTGTGTGTGCTGACTACACACCTGATGTTTCCACTAACCGTGTGTGTGTGTGCTGACTACACACCTGATGTTTCCACTAACCGTGTGTGTGTGTGCTGACTACACACCTGATGTTTCCACTAACCGTGTGTGTGTGCTGACTACACACCTGATGTTTCCACTAACCGTGTGTGTGTGCTGACTACACACCTGATGTTTCCACTAACCGTGTGTGTGTGCTGACTACACACCTGATGTTTCCACTAACCGTGTGTGTGTGTGCTGACTACACACCTGAAGTTTCCACTAACCGTGTGTGTGTGCTGACTACACACCTGATGTTTCCACTAACCGTGTGTTTGTACTGACTACACACCTGATGTTTCCACTAACCGTGTGTGTGTGTACTGACTACACACCTGATGTTTCCACTAACCGTGTGTGTGTGTGCTGACTACACACCTGATGTTTCCACTAACCGTGTGTGTGTGCTGACTACACACCTGATGTTTCCACTAACCGTGTGTGTGTACTGACTACACACCTGATGTTTCCACTAACCGTGTGTGTGTGTGCTGACTACACACCTGATGTTTCCACTAACCGTGTGTGTGTGTACTGACTACACACCTGATGTTTCCACTAACCGTGTGTGTGTGCTGACTACACACCTGAAGTTTCCACTAACCGTGTGTGTGTGTGCTGACTACACACCTGATGTTTCCACTAACCGTGTGTGTGTGTGCTGACTACACACCTGAAGTTTCCACTAACCGTGTGTGTGTGTGCTGACTACACACCTGATGTTTCCACTAACCGTGTGTGTGTGTGCTGACTACACACCTGAAGTTTCCACTAACCGTGTGTGTGTGTGCTGACTACACACCTGATGTTTCCACTAACCGTGTGTGTGTGTGTGCTGACTACACACCTGATGTTTCCACTAACCGTGTGTGTGTGCTGACTACACACCTGATGTTTCCACTAACCGTGTGTGTGTGTGCTGACTACACACCTGATGTTTCCACTAACCGTGTGTGTGTGTGCTGACTACACACCTGATGTTTCCACTAACCGTGTGTGTGTGCTGACTACACACCTGATGTTTCCACTAACCGTGTGTGTGTGTGCTGACTACACACCTGATGTTTCCACTAACCGTGTGTGTGTGTGCTGACTACACACCTGATGTTTCCACTAACCGTGTGTGTGTGTGCTGACTACACACCTGATGTTTCCACTAACCGTGTGTGTGTGTGCTGACTACACACCTGATGTTTCCACTAACCGTGTGTGTGTGTGCTGACTACACACCTGATGTTTCCACTAACCGTGTGTGTGTGTGCTGACTACACACCTGATGTTTCCACTAACCGTGTGTGTGTGTGCTGACTACACACCTGATGTTTCCACTAACCGTGTGTGTGTGTGCTGACTACACACCTGATGTTTCCACTAACCGTGTGTGTGTGTGCTGACTACACACCTGATGTTTCCACTAACCGTGTGTGTGTGTGCTGACTACACACCTGATGTTTCCACTAACCGTGTGTGTGTGCTGACTACACACCTGATGTTTCCACTAACCGTGTGTGTGTGCTGACTACACACCTGATGTTTCCACTAACCGTGTGTTTGTACTGACTACACACCTGATGTTTCCACTAACCGTGTGTGTGTGTACTGACTACACACCTGATGTTTCCACTAACCGTGTGTGTGTGTGCTGACTACACACCTGATGTTTCCACTAACCGTGTGTGTGTGCTGACTACACACCTGATGTTTCCACTAACCGTGTGTGTGTGTGCTGACTACACACCTGAAGTTTCCACTAACCGTGTGTGTGTGTGTGCTGACTACACACCTGATGTTTCCACTAACCGTGTGTGTGTGTGCTGACTACACACCTGATGTTTCCACTAACCGTGTGTGTGTGCTGACTACACACCTGATGTTTCCACTAACCGTGTGTGTGTGTGCTGACTACACACCTGATGTTTCCACTAACCGTGTGTGTGTGTGCTGACTACACACCTGATGTTTCCACTAACCGTGTGTGTGTGCTGACTACACACCTGATGTTTCCACTAACCGTGTGTGTGTGTGCTGACTACACACCTGATGTTTCCACTAACCGTGTGTGTGTGTGCTGACTACACACCTGATGTTTCCACTAACCGTGTGTGTGTGTGCTGACTACACACCTGATGTTTCCACTAACCGTGTGTGTGTGTGCTGACTACACACCTGATGTTTCCACTAACCGTGTGTGTGTGTGCTGACTACACACCTGATGTTTCCACTAACCGTGTGTGTGTGTGCTGACTACACACCTGATGTTTCCACTAACCGTGTGTGTGTGTGCTGACTACACACCTGATGTTTCCACTAACCGTGTGTGTGTGCTGACTACACACCTGATGTTTCCACTAACCGTGTGTGTGTGCTGACTACACACCTGATGTTTCCACTAACCGTGTGTGTGTGCTGACTACACACCTGATGTTTCCACTAACCGTGTGTGTGTGTGCTGACTACACACCTGAAGTTTCCACTAACCGTGTGTGTGTGCTGACTACACACCTGATGTTTCCACTAACCGTGTGTTTGTACTGACTACACACCTGATGTTTCCACTAACCGTGTGTGTGTGTACTGACTACACACCTGATGTTTCCACTAACCGTGTGTGTGTGTGCTGACTACACACCTGATGTTTCCACTAACCGTGTGTGTGTGCTGACTACACACCTGATGTTTCCACTAACCGTGTGTGTGTACTGACTACACACCTGATGTTTCCACTAACCGTGTGTGTGTGTGCTGACTACACACCTGATGTTTCCACTAACCGTGTGTGTGTGTACTGACTACACACCTGATGTTTCCACTAACCGTGTGTGTGTGCTGACTACACACCTGAAGTTTCCACTAACCGTGTGTGTGTGTGCTGACTACACACCTGATGTTTCCACTAACCGTGTGTGTGTGTGCTGACTACACACCTGAAGTTTCCACTAACCGTGTGTGTGTGTGCTGACTACACACCTGATGTTTCCACTAACCGTGTGTGTGTGTGCTGACTACACACCTGAAGTTTCCACTAACCGTGTGTGTGTGTGCTGACTACACACCTGATGTTTCCACTAACCGTGTGTGTGTGTGCTGACTACACACCTGATGTTTCCACTAACCGTGTGTGTGTGTGCTGACTACACACCTGATGTTTCCACTAACCGTGTGTGTGTGTGCTGACTACACACCTGATGTTTCCACTAACCGTGTGTGTGTGTGCTGACTACACACCTGATGTTTCCACTAACCGTGTGTGTGTGTGCTGACTACACACCTGATGTTTCCACTAACCGTGTGTGTGTGTGCTGACTACACACCTGATGTTTCCACTAACCGTGTGTGTGTGCTGACTACACACCTGATGTTTCCACTAACCGTGTGTGTGTGTGCTGACTACACACCTGATGTTTCCACTAACCGTGTGTGTGTGTGCTGACTACACACCTGATGTTTCCACTAACCGTGTGTGTGTGTGCTGACTACACACCTGATGTTTCCACTAACCGTGTGTGTGTGTGCTGACTACACACCTGATGTTTCCACTAACCGTGTGTGTGTGTGCTGACTACACACCTGATGTTTCCACTAACCGTGTGTGTGTGTGCTGACTACACACCTGATGTTTCCACTAACCGTGTGTGTGTGTGCTGACTACACACCTGATGTTTCCACTAACCGTGTGTGTGTGCTGACTACACACCTGATGTTTCCACTAACCGTGTGTGTGTGCTGACTACACACCTGATGTTTCCACTAACCGTGTGTTTGTACTGACTACACACCTGATGTTTCCACTAACCGTGTGTGTGTGTACTGACTACACACCTGATGTTTCCACTAACCGTGTGTGTGTGTGCTGACTACACACCTGATGTTTCCACTAACCGTGTGTGTGTGCTGACTACACACCTGATGTTTCCACTAACCGTGTGTGTGTACTGACTACACACCTGATGTTTCCACTAACCGTGTGTGTGTGTGCTGACTACACACCTGATGTTTCCACTAACCGTGTGTGTGTGTACTGACTACACACCTGATGTTTCCACTAACCGTGTGTGTGTGCTGACTACACACCTGAAGTTTCCACTAACCGTGTGTGTGTGTGCTGACTACACACCTGATGTTTCCACTAACCGTGTGTGTGTGTGCTGACTACACACCTGAAGTTTCCACTAACCGTGTGTGTGTGTGCTGACTACACACCTGATGTTTCCACTAACCGTGTGTGTGTGTGCTGACTACACACCTGAAGTTTCCACTAACCGTGTGTGTGTGTGCTGACTACACACCTGATGTTTCCACTAACCGTGTGTGTGTGTGCTGACTACACACCTGATGTTTCCACTAACCGTGTGTGTGTGTGCTGACTACACACCTGATGTTTCCACTAACCGTGTGTGTGTGTGCTGACTACACACCTGATGTTTCCACTAACCGTGTGTGTGTGTGCTGACTACACACCTGATGTTTCCACTAACCGTGTGTGTGTGCTGACTACACACCTGATGTTTCCACTAACCGTGTGTGTGTGTGCTGACTACACACCTGATGTTTCCACTAACCGTGTGTGTGTGCTGACTACACACCTGATGTTTCCACTAACCGTGTGTGTGTGTGCTGACTACACACCTGATGTTTCCACTAACCGTGTGTGTGTGTGCTGACTACACACCTGATGTTTCCACTAACCGTGTGTGTGTGTGCTGACTACACACCTGATGTTTCCACTAACCGTGTGTGTGTGTGCTGACTACACACCTGATGTTTCCACTAACCGTGTGTGTGTGTGCTGACTACACACCTGATGTTTCCACTAACCGTGTGTGTGTGTGCTGACTACACACCTGATGTTTCCACTAACCGTGTGTGTGTGTGCTGACTACACACCTGATGTTTCCACTAACCGTGTGTGTGTGTGCTGACTACACACCTGATGTTTCCACTAACCGTGTGTGTGTGTGCTGACTACACACCTGATGTTTCCACTAACCGTGTGTGTGTGTGCTGACTACACACCTGATGTTTCCACTAACCGTGTGTGTGTGCTGACTACACACCTGATGTTTCCACTAACCGTGTGTGTGTGTGCTGACTACACACCTGATGTTTCCACTAACCGTGTGTGTGTGTGCTGACTACACACCTGATGTTTCCACTAACCGTGTGTGTGTGTGCTGACTACACACCTGATGTTTCCACTAACCGTGTGTGTGTGTGCTGACTACACATCTGATGTTTCCACTAACCGTGTGTGTGTGTGCTGACTACACACCTGATGTTTCCACTAACCGTGTGTGTGTGTGCTGACTACACACCTGATGTTTCCACTAACCGTGTGTGTGTGTGCTGACTACACACCTGATGTTTCCACTAACCGTGTGTGTGTGTGCTGACTACACACCTGATGTTTCCACTAACCGTGTGTGTGTGTGCTGACTACACACCTGATGTTTCCACTAACCGTGTGTGTGTGTGCTGACTACACACCTGAAGTTTCCACTAACCGTGTGTGTGTGTGCTGACTACACACCTGATGTTTCCACTAACCGTGTGTGTGTGTGCTGACTACACACCTGAAGTTTCCACTAACCGTGTGTGTGTGTGCTGACTACACACCTGATGTTTCCACTAACCGTGTGTGTGTGTGCTGACTACACACCTGATGTTTCCACTAACCGTGTGTGTGTGTGCTGACTACACACCTGATGTTTCCACTAACCGTGTGTGTGTGTGCTGACTACACACCTGATGTTTCCACTAACCGTGTGTGTGTGTGCTGACTACACACCTGATGTTTCCACTAACCGTGTGTGTGTGCTGACTACACACCTGATGTTTCCACTAACCGTGTGTGTGTGTGCTGACTACACACCTGATGTTTCCACTAACCGTGTGTGTGTGTGCTGACTACACACCTGATGTTTCCACTAACCGTGTGTGTGTGTGCTGACTACACACCTGATGTTTCCACTAACCGTGTGTGTGTGTGCTGACTACACACCTGATGTTTCCACTAACCGTGTGTGTGTGTGCTGACTACACACCTGATGTTTCCACTAACCGTGTGTGTGTGTGCTGACTACACACCTGATGTTTCCACTAACCGTGTGTGTGTACTGACTACACACCTGATGTTTCCACTAACCGTGTGTGTGTACTGACTACACACCTGAAGTTTCCACTAACCGTGTGTGTGTGTGCTGACTACACACCTGATGTTTCCACTAACCGTGTGTGTGTGTGCTGACTACACACCTGATGTTTCCACTAACCGTGTGTGTGTGCTGACTACACACCTGATGTTTCCACTAACCGTGTGTGTGTGTGCTGACTACACACCTGATGTTTCCACTAACCGTGTGTGTGTGTGCTGACTACACACCTGATGTTTCCACTAACCGTGTGTGTGTGCTGACTACACACCTGATGTTTCCACTAACCGTGTGTGTGTGTGCTGACTACACACCTGATGTTTCCACTAACCGTGTGTGTGTGTGTGCTGACTACACACCTGATGTTTCCACTAACCGTGTGTGTGTGTGCTGACTACACACCTGATGTTTCCACTAACCGTGTGTGTGTGTGCTGACTACACACCTGATGTTTCCACTAACCGTGTGTGTGTGTGCTGACTACACACCTGATGTTTCCACTAACCGTGTGTGTGTGCTGACTACACACCTGATGTTTCCACTAACCGTGTGTGTGTGCTGACTACACACCTGATGTTTCCACTAACCGTGTGTGTGTGCTGACTACACACCTGATGTTTCCACTAACCGTGTGTGTGTGTGCTGACTACACACCTGATGTTTCCACTAACCGTGTGTGTGTGTGCTGACTACACACCTGATGTGTCCACTAACCGTGTGTGTGTGTGCTGACTACACACCTGATGTTTCCACTAACCGTGTGTGTGTGTGCTGACTACACACCTGATGTTTCCACTAACCGTGTGTGTGTGCTGACTACACACCTGATGTTTCCACTAACCGTGTGTGTGTGTACTGACTACACACCTGATGTTTCCACTAACCGTGTGTGTGTGTGCTGACTACACACCTGAAGTTTCCACTAACCGTGTGTGTGTGTGTGCTGACTACACACCTGATGTTTCCACTAACCGTGTGTGTGTGTGCTGACTACACACCTGATGTTTCCACTAACCGTGTGTGTGTGCTGACTACACACCTGATGTTTCCACTAACCGTGTGTGTGTGTGCTGACTACACACCTGATGTTTCCACTAACCGTGTGTGTGTGTGCTGACTACACACCTGATGTTTCCACTAACCGTGTGTGTGTGCTGACTACACACCTGATGTTTCCACTAACCGTGTGTGTGTGTGCTGACTACACACCTGATGTTTCCACTAACCGTGTGTGTGTGTGCTGACTACACACCTGATGTTTCCACTAACCGTGTGTGTGTGTGCTGACTACACACCTGATGTTTCCACTAACCGTGTGTGTGTGTGCTGACTACACACCTGATGTTTCCACTAACCGTGTGTGTGTGTGCTGACTACACACCTGATGTTTCCACTAACCGTGTGTGTGTGTGCTGACTACACACCTGATGTTTCCACTAACCGTGTGTGTGTGTGCTGACTACACACCTGATGTTTCCACTAACCGTGTGTGTGTGTGCTGACTACACACCTGATGTTTCCACTAACCGTGTGTGTGTGCTGACTACACACCTGATGTTTCCACTAACCGTGTGTGTGTGCTGACTACACACCTGATGTTTCCACTAACCGTGTGTGTGTGCTGACTACACACCTGATGTTTCCACTAACCGTGTGTGTGTGTGCTGACTACACACCTGAAGTTTCCACTAACCGTGTGTGTGTGCTGACTACACACCTGATGTTTCCACTAACCGTGTGTTTGTACTGACTACACACCTGATGTTTCCACTAACCGTGTGTGTGTGTGCTGACTACACACCTGATGTTTCCACTAACCGTGTGTGTGTGCTGACTACACACCTGATGTTTCCACTAACCGTGTGTGTGTACTGACTACACACCTGATGTTTCCACTAACCGTGTGTGTGTGTGCTGACTACACACCTGATGTTTCCACTAACCGTGTGTGTGTGTACTGACTACACACCTGATGTTTCCACTAACCGTGTGTGTGTGCTGACTACACACCTGAAGTTTCCACTAACCGTGTGTGTGTGTGCTGACTACACACCTGATGTTTCCACTAACCGTGTGTGTGTGTGCTGACTACACACCTGAAGTTTCCACTAACCGTGTGTGTGTGTGCTGACTACACACCTGATGTTTCCACTAACCGTGTGTGTGTGTGCTGACTACACACCTGAAGTTTCCACTAACCGTGTGTGTGTGTGCTGACTACACACCTGATGTTTCCACTAACCGTGTGTGTGTGTGCTGACTACACACCTGATGTTTCCACTAACCGTGTGTGTGTGCTGACTACACACCTGATGTTTCCACTAACCGTGTGTGTGTGTGCTGACTACACACCTGATGTTTCCACTAACCGTGTGTGTGTGTGCTGACTACACACCTGATGTTTCCACTAACCGTGTGTGTGTGCTGACTACACACCTGATGTTTCCACTAACCGTGTGTGTGTGTGCTGACTACACACCTGATGTTTCCACTAACCGTGTGTGTGTGTGCTGACTACACACCTGATGTTTCCACTAACCGTGTGTGTGTGCTGACTACACACCTGATGTTTCCACTAACCGTGTGTGTGTGTGCTGACTACACACCTGATGTTTCCACTAACCGTGTGTGTGTGTGCTGACTACACACCTGATGTTTCCACTAACCGTGTGTGTGTGTGCTGACTACACACCTGATGTTTCCACTAACCGTGTGTGTGTGTGCTGACTACACACCTGATGTTTCCACTAACCGTGTGTGTGTGTGCTGACTACACACCTGATGTTTCCACTAACCGTGTGTGTGTGTGCTGACTACACACCTGATGTTTCCACTAACCGTGTGTGTGTGTGCTGACTACACACCTGATGTTTCCACTAACCGTGTGTGTGTGCTGACTACACACCTGATGTTTCCACTAACCGTGTGTGTGTGCTGACTACACACCTGATGTTTCCACTAACCGTGTGTGTGTGCTGACTACACACCTGATGTTTCCACTAACCGTGTGTGTGTGTGCTGACTACACACCTGAAGTTTCCACTAACCGTGTGTGTGTGCTGACTACACACCTGATGTTTCCACTAACCGTGTGTTTGTACTGACTACACACCTGATGTTTCCACTAACCGTGTGTGTGTGTACTGACTACACACCTGATGTTTCCACTAACCGTGTGTGTGTGTGCTGACTACACACCTGATGTTTCCACTAACCGTGTGTGTGTGCTGACTACACACCTGATGTTTCCACTAACCGTGTGTGTGTACTGACTACACACCTGATGTTTCCACTAACCGTGTGTGTGTGTGCTGACTACACACCTGATGTTTCCACTAACCGTGTGTGTGTGTACTGACTACACACCTGATGTTTCCACTAACCGTGTGTGTGTGCTGACTACACACCTGAAGTTTCCACTAACCGTGTGTGTGTGTGCTGACTACACACCTGATGTTTCCACTAACCGTGTGTGTGTGTGCTGACTACACACCTGAAGTTTCCACTAACCGTGTGTGTGTGTGCTGACTACACACCTGATGTTTCCACTAACCGTGTGTGTGTGTGCTGACTACACACCTGATGTTTCCACTAACCGTGTGTGTGTGTACTGACTACACACCTGATGTTTCCACTAACCGTGTGTGTGTGCTGACTACACACCTGAAGTTTCCACTAACCGTGTGTGTGTGTGCTGACTACACACCTGATGTTTCCACTAACCGTGTGTGTGTGTGCTGACTACACACCTGAAGTTTCCACTAACCGTGTGTGTGTGTGCTGACTACACACCTGATGTTTCCACTAACCGTGTGTGTGTGTGCTGACTACACACCTGAAGTTTCCACTAACCGTGTGTGTGTGTGCTGACTACACACCTGATGTTTCCACTAACCGTGTGTGTGTGTGCTGACTACACACCTGATGTTTCCACTAACCGTGTGTGTGTGCTGACTACACACCTGATGTTTCCACTAACCGTGTGTGTGTGTGCTGACTACACACCTGATGTTTCCACTAACCGTGTGTGTGTGTGCTGACTACACACCTGATGTTTCCACTAACCGTGTGTGTGTGCTGACTACACACCTGATGTTTCCACTAACCGTGTGTGTGTGTGCTGACTACACACCTGATGTTTCCACTAACCGTGTGTGTGTGCTGACTACACACCTGATGTTTCCACTAACCGTGTGTGTGTGTGCTGACTACACACCTGATGTTTCCACTAACCGTGTGTGTGTGTGCTGACTACACACCTGATGTTTCCACTAACCGTGTGTGTGTGTGCTGACTACACACCTGATGTTTCCACTAACCGTGTGTGTGTGTGCTGACTACACACCTGATGTTTCCACTAACCGTGTGTGTGTGTGCTGACTACACACCTGATGTTTCCACTAACCGTGTGTGTGTGTGCTGACTACACACCTGATGTTTCCACTAACCGTGTGTGTGTGTGCTGACTACACACCTGATGTTTCCACTAACCGTGTGTGTGTGTGCTGACTAC